>NW_016820890.1:56136-73766 GCF_001698545.2 Rhinopithecus bieti | reverse complement strand
GTTTGTTTTTTTCTTGTATATTTGTTTGAGTTCTTTGTAGATTCTGGATATTAGCCCTTTGTCAGATGAGTAGATTGCAAAAATTTTCTCCCATTCTGTAGGTTGCCTGTTCACTCTGATGGTAGTGGAGGCTTCTTAATTTTCATGAATCACTTGAAAAGGTATTTTTGGTTTAAAAGAAAAAAGCCAGAGAAAGTGTTTATAAAAGTTAGGTCGAGCAGGGCCTAAAGGCACCAAGGCACCCACATGCCTTACAGGGCCTAAAGGCACCAAGTCCCCACATGCCTTACAGATAGTAAAAGATAAGAAATCAAAAGCTGTCCACTGAAGGGAAAATAATCAATAACAAATGGATACCCCAAAAGTTTAAGGGTCATGCAGATAATTTAAAAATAAATGGGATCAGTACCCTGTTGGGGAATCAAACTAAGACCACAGCAATGAGAGTAGAGAATCTTAGTGACTAGACTATAGGATGGAGTGCTTTCTAATAAATCCTGCAGAGAATACAAGGCAAGGAGTTTAAGCATACAAAAGATTTTAACTTTGTTTTAGGTCAAATTTTTGCTCTTTAATTTTGTCAAGACAATTTCTAAGGCAGGCTATGACATTTATGTGCCTTTTATTCAACTTAAACTTTCTATAAATACAAATAAAGGAATTGTTTACTATGACAGATCTCTAAAAATCTTTGTATTAAGAGTCTACTTTAAAGAATCTTCTAGACATTGACAATGGAATTTTCCATGGTGTATTTATTTAAATGAAGACTCCAATACTTTCTTCATGAAAAGCCCAGGATGTAATTTTCCAGTTTTAGAATAAGTTCTTGCCAGTCGAGATAAAGCTATTTCCTTGAGAGGGCATAGAAGTGGCAATTCCAAAGATCTCCCCCATGAAAACTTACTCCCCAAAATAGCTAAAATGGCAAAAGACTCCTGTTGACACACATGGTTAAAAATGGCATTTATGCATACATTATCTCTTGTGCTAGTCCATTCTCGCATTGCTATAAGGAAATGCCTAAGGCTGAGTAATTTATAAGAAAAGAGGTTGAATTGGCTCATGGTTCTGCAGGCTATACAGGAAGCATTGGCATCTACTTCTGGTGAGATCTCAGGAGGCTTATAATCATGTTGGAAGACAAAACAGGAGCAGGCACATCACTTCATGAAAGCAGAAACAAGAGTGTTCAGTAGGTGGGTGGGGAGATAAATGTCCAAACTGTATTACCTCTTGCAACCCAGAAGGGGAGGTGGGCTAACAGTCACAGATCCACTAATCTGTGACACCTGGTAGGTACTTTTGGGATTAGACTTTCCCAGGACTAACTGGGCAAAAAATGTTGAGATGACAAAAGCCCTCAGGGATGGTGTTTCTTAGAACAGGTTGCCCCCAAAGTATGACACAGTCAGAACAAAAAGCATGCTGCTTAAAATCTTATATGCCCTGGCTTCCCAGCCATTTTCAGACTGGTCACCTGACATAACCTGAAAATAATGCCCTCCCCATGATGGCAGACACTGAAAGAAAGTGCTCCTACTTGGCCACAAGTCAAGCTCTCAAGGACATAAATCAAGAACAGAAAAGAACCTCATCTAATTTTTTTTTTTTTTTTTTTTGAGGACTCAAAGCAAAGTTTATATACCAGTCTGATCAAGTCTGCAAACTGATCATTCTGCAGAGTTGGCTTGAACAATAGTCTTGTAATAATTATACTCTCATGTTCCATGCTATGGTATACCTCATTATGACAGAACAAAACAGGAAGACAAAGACAATTGGATAGACTATGTCTGAGATTCAAAGGAATCAAACAATATGAATATTCATATCAAAAATTACTAAAAAACAGAAGTGCTGCTATACCCACGATTATTCACACCAATCCTTTTTTCCCACTAATTAAGATACTGTAGAGAAGACAAACCGATTTTTACCTTCTGCTTGACTAGAGCCCAGAGTATTAGAGGCTGGGAGTCTGACTAGTAAGAAAATCTTAATCTTCTGCTGGCTTGTCAGGCCCTGAGTTCCCTTCACTGTGACTTTAAGAAAAAACAGAGTGGCTTTGTTCATCCTGATGACAGTGACAAAACTGTAAAGGCCAAGGGAAGGCTTCCCCCTTGCTCTCTGAAGATTCAATGAAAAATTCAACCCACAAAGAAGATTTATAGGGGAAATAGCATATAAATGTATTAATGTCCGTATGGGGGAGAACCACAGAGAATTATCCCCTTCTTGGAAAACAAAACATCTCAAGGAAAACTTACCCTTTGGCCAAGGAGAGCAACTTGCTGAATAAAACTCTGGATCATTAAAGAAGTGGGAGGTCTGAAATTGAGAAGAGACTCACCCAGTTCTTTGCAACCATGGAAGAGTCAGAAGGGCTCAAAGGGCCTATGCTGCAACTGGGGCATTGAGTTCTCACAGTGTTCCAGATGATGAAGGTGGTGGTGAGAAGGAAAAAGTGGAGGTGGAATGCAGGGTGTGGGAGGGGCAGGGAGGTATAGGGCTCTCCACCTTAGTGTCTGGGAGCCTTTCAAGTATTTGGAGATATCACTTGTCTTCAGATTAGTCTACTTTGAAAACTTGGACATATTCCCACTTGTAATTGGAGCTTTCAGAAGTGCTGAAATCCCCTTATTATCTTTGAGACGTGCAGACTCCTCTTTGTTTTAATTTGATTTTAAAGTTTTACATTTTAAAAACCGCCAGAGTACCTGATGGTGGTTGGTCAGTAACTGAACCACTGAAATGGCAGTTGGTTAGAGACCATTCCCTTAGAACCTAGGTTACCATAGCAATCAACCTATGTAGGTGTCCCTTCAAGTCCAAACAAAGTGTGAGCATCCTCTCAAAACGGAAATTTTGACTAGCTTACCCCACAAAGCCTGAGTGTACCCCCAAAAGGGTGAACAAAATCTGCCAAGTACAAGTGTAGTCCACAAATGGGTACCCTGTGGAGCCAGATGGGAAGGCTCTCTGAAGAAAATAAAGTTGCTGAGACCTCAGCTTAAAACAGGAGATCCTGGATCTGAGAGGGTCTATCTGATTCCTCCCCTGTGCAGTAGGGAAACAACTGAACATAAAGAGCTCATGTAGGAGTCAATGTATTGGTCTGGTTGGCATTGGGAATGAGCTTGGCGCTGCTTCAAATCCAATCCTTGTCACTATGAAATGTTAATAAAATACCTGAGATGTGCAGAGACAAAAGGGAAATTTTGTTTTCTGAAAGCAATGTACAGATTGGGAGGATGCAGTCTTTTCAAGTGTGCTCTGAGCAGGAGTAGGAAAGTAGATTATAAATGCAAAAACCGTAGAATGGGGGAATCAGTTGCTAGGTCTAGATTGGAGGCCTTTAAACAAGACATCACAATTATATTTACTGGCTGGCTTCAGGTGGTCTGTTGGTGGTCATTTGGGGAATTTCCAGCTGCAGTCTATCTTGACACAGAAAACAAGAACTAGTTTGGCTTGTCCCAAGGGAGGTCCTGTGACACCTCTACATTTTTCTGAGAATACAGAATATACCCTCACTCTCTTATTCAGCTGTGGCTGCCTGGTTCTGTTTTAATGCCTAGATGGCAGTATCAACCCATCTGGGGCATCTGCCGGTTTCAGTGGGGGAGACATGGCAGGGCTTCAAGCCCCATGGAGCCAGCGGGGACAGGGAATAGGTGACCCAAGCAGGAATATCATGCCTACCAATCTGGCACTGTAGGAACCCGTGCTCCTGGGCACAGCTGCAACCACCCAGCGGTGGCTCCGGACCCAAGCATCCCTTTACTCTTGGGGGCCCAAGAAGCCCCCTGCCCCCACATGCTCAGAAGTGTCTGCTCCTGGTCCCTGACCTCTTCTCACTCCCTGTACCTGCTCCAAGGCAGAGCAAAGTCGTGACAAAGCCCAGGTGCTGTCGCAACCTTGTCAGGTGTGTGCATACTTGGGGTGGTGCTGACACGCCAGCCCCATGCTGCCTTGACCCCCTTCAGATTTTGGGCGTCGTTGAGCACAGGAGGGAGTCCGGGGGGCTGAAGGCAGCGCAGTGTGGGCCTGAAGATGCCTCATTGGTGCTGACAACCTGGGGACTGTGGACAGCATGTTAATGACTGTGGGGGGCAGACAGGTTCCTAGGAGGGAAGGAGCAGGTCCGTGGTGAAACCACACCTTCAAGCCAGGGAGGCCTGAAGCCTGGAGGCTGGGCTGACAATTCAGGGTGAAGTCCATTACCCAGAGTGCGAACTGTCTGCATACCTTTCGGCCAATTGAATGGTGCTTTCATCAGACCCGCCCAGGGCCACCCATGGACCAATCAGCATGCACTTCCCCCTTTCTGAGCCCACAAAAAGCTCAGACTTAACCACACTCAGACTCTCCTTGGAGCGACCTGCCTGTGGATATGAACTACCAACTGCAGGTCTGGTGTCTGCTGGGAGCTATTCTGTCAGTCAATAAAGTTCCTTTCTGCTTTGCTCAGCCTCCAGTTGTCTATGTAAGCGCATTCTTCCTGGACTCCGGACAAGAACTTGGGACCTGCCAAACGGCAGGAACTAAAGGAACTGTTACACGTTCCTGGCCAGCTCAGCAAGCTTCGGGTGATGACACGTTCCTGGACTGCAAGAGTGAAGAGCAGCAACCCTTCTGGGGTCCCAGACTTCGAGATTTCCCCAAGCCACAGCTGCTGTAACACTATAGCCCTCCCGCCCTCTGCCAGCATGGGGTAGCTGCCCTACGCAGTAGAAAGCAGCAGCGAGGCTAGGCCAGCCGAGGAGCCATGAGCCAGAACAGGGTGGTGGAACTGAAAGAGCTGTAACACAAATGGGTTGAAACATGTCCCCTCTGAAACTCACCTTCCTCCCTGCTCATCATGCTGCAGGTGACAAGAAGGGGAGAAGAGCTGCGGCCACCTTCTGGGAACTCAGACCTCCGGGCTCCCCGAGCCAGGGCTATGACACACTATAACGCCCTCTTTGGGGCTCTGCAGTTCCTGGCATCTCTAAGCTTTCTGGCGCCACCACATTCCCCTCATCCAGACACCAATGTCCATAGTGGAAGCTATTTGCAGCCCATCTCATCCAGCTGCAGCCTCACATGGAGTCAATGCCTGTGCTACTGGCTGGAGTTGCCTCCCCACCACAGCAGCCAGTGTGCCTGGTTGTGTGCATTGGCCGGACCCCATGCTTGCTCGCTCATACACCTCTCGCTATTCAGTGCTTCACTCGCCATTGGCAGGTGTAGGATCCAGGCTGGTAGCATGAGCTGAGCACAGCCTGCTAGGCCGAGTGGGTGGAACAAGCCCAATGGGCAGGAACAAAACTCATGCAGAGGCACTGCAAGCCTAAGAGGTTTCCAGCTGGTGAAGCGACACCCTAAGGATCCTGTTACATTAATGAGCACGTAAGTAAGCCATGGGCAGTCCATTTTTTTTTTTTTTTTTTTTCTTCTGTTAGCTGGGGGCATATTTTTTTAAAAAAAGGAATCTAGCTTTTGGCTACCTCTGTTCGCTTTAGAACCTTTCTATGGTTTGACTGCTTGTCCTGGCCAAAATTCACGCTGAAGTTTAATTGCCATTGTAATTGTATTGAGAGACAGGACCTTTAAAATGTGTTTAGGTATGAGAACTTTGTCCACATGAATAGGCTAATAACACTATGAAGGGAGTGGCTTCCTTTTTGTGAGTGCCGGTTCACCTCCTCTTGCTATCTCTCTGACACTCTTTTTGCCCTCTGTCATGTAATGCTTCCTGCCATGTTAAAACATGGTAAGAAGGCACTTGCTAGATGCTGGCACCTTGATATTAGACTTCCCAGCCTCCAGAACTGTGAGCCAATATGTATCTGTTCATTATAAATGACCCAGTGTGTGGTACTCTGTTACAGCAGCATGGACTAAGACAGACCAGAAGCATAACACTTCTAGACTTTTCTGTTTATTATTTTGTGTTTCTTTCTGCATTTGGTAGTTTTTTTATTTTAAAAATGAATACAGTTTTTTAAAATCTTATCTCATATTTTTTTCCATTGTTTTTTTTCTTGTCAGTAATTTTATCTTTGTATATTTAATAATGATTACTTTTGTCAGTAATTATCAGAAATACAACCTCCATATAATTGAAGTGTTCTAAATTGAGAATTAGAAGCAACTGAGATTCATGCACATTATTTTTTATGAAAACAACTAACCAATATTTTACCTAAAAAAAAAGTGCCCTTTTTTTCAGATTCCATGATTATAAAGGTCAATTTTCAATACCACCCCCTACATATTTTCAATCCTATGCACGTACATTTCAAATAAATTCAGGTAATTTTGATTATAAGCTGTCATTATTCAAGTATATGTTTCTAAATTTTTTAGGTTGCAAAATTGATAACAACAGAAATGCCTTTTGGAAAAATGTAGAATTTTAGAAATTGAAAGTACCTTCATTTGTATGATAGTAATGGGAATATTGAAAGTATTGTCTTATGTAATTTCTGCTCATTCTAGCCTATTCTAATTTTTTTAGGATTCATTTGTGTTTAATACACTTCACTCAAAACTATTACCCACTAAATATGAGTATAGGCTTGCAATTTGAGAAGAAATAAGTAAACTCTATCTTTAAATTGTAATGGTACACATTATTTTATATTCCCACATAGACTAAATTATATACCTATAAATCTATCTATAGATCTGTATATCTATATAGATATATAATTTATATAATGTATATATGAAGGAATTGTGGCTCTAACATTCTTTGAACTCAATATTGAGTATGTCTCTTTGAGATATTTGAGCAGTAATAACATTAATAATAAATTAACCTTCAATTATTCTTAGATCACTATGCTCAGTAAAAGAAGCCAGACACAAAAGAATACATACATAATTTCACTTGTATGAACTGACAAGAAAAAGCAAATCTGAAGAGGCAGAAAGTAGATTAGTGGTCACCTAAGAAGAGGGATGAGAAATACAGAGTCACGATAAATGGGCACAAGGTTTCTTTTTAAGGTGATTGGAATGTTCTAAAATTAGATTCAGGTGTTGTGTGATGATGTGCTATAGAATTCTATGAATATACTGAATTTATTGAGTTGTACATTTAAAATGGATTAATAAATTGTGTGAGATACACAGTGTATCTCAGAAAAGTTACTGAAATTATTTAGGGAAGTTTAATTATAAATCTTTGATAGTAGACTGGATAGAGAGTCTGTCTAGAATACAATTAAAAACAATAAGACATTGGAAACCCTAAAGTAATAAAATATAATAAACTTTAAGTGAATTTATTTCTAAGACCTATATATAACATAATTCAAAATAATTCTATAAAATAATACATCTAATCATAGTTTTTGCATTTTCTAAGCATGGTTATTTTGCTAAAGAAATTTGATGTGAAATAATGTGATATAAAAAGAGAATACTTGGTTTATGGCTTTAGGTTGAAAGCACTGCTTCACTATCTATTGGTTATATAAACTTCAACAATTTATTTAAATTCTCTGCATCCTAGTTTCTTCATCTATAAAATGAAAATAATATTCCCATCTCACATTGTTGAAATAAGCCAAAGAAGATAAGATAGGTAAAACACATCACATCTTTTGTGGGAAATAGTAAGGATTCAGTAAATAGTTTCAGATCTGTCAGAAATATTTTGGCAGCTAGGAAAATAAAACTGGATTTTTGAACCCACATCAATGTTTGTTTTATTTTTCCCTCTAATAAACGTGGAGATAGATCTAATACCCTTCTCCTATCTTTTATAATAGTTTTCTCACTGTATGCAAAAATAATGCCAGCATTGTTTTCTTAGTTAAAAAATAAATTAAAACAGCTATTCTGCCTTGTCAGGCTCAATATTACCTACCAGACTTAATATTAACACAAGGAGGGTTGGGTTTTGAGGTTGTTGCTGTTTTTATTTAAGTTAGACTTACAGAAAGGATGCAGCAATGTATCATATTAAAACTGGATTGTTATTGAATTATTTAATGCTTTCTACTAGCTGTATATGAATATGTTTGATGTAAGGACTCCATGAGAAATCAAAAGTGCTGAGGCTCTCATTTCAATTTTTTGTTTCTCTTGGACAAACAGGCACTACAGTTAATTTCAACCATTGGCAGTAAACAACTTTAACATGATGACTATTAGGCAACAATCATTTTAAGAAAGCTTCCCGGGTGACAGAGCCTGTGGTGACAGAAACTCATTGAAAAAACTAAAGCCACAAATACAAAGAAAGTGCAACTGAGCCCTATGGATTAATGAGATACACAAATGCAATTCAGAAGTACAAAACTTCACAGCTTGTTTTACTATGTGTGAGTCTATTAACTATGTCATTAAATTTGAAAGCAAGCCATTAGCTAGTCTTTCTCCCTATATCTATGTGTCTCTAAATGAAAATGAAAAAAAATCATATTCAATTATAAAGTCTCAGAATATTCTAATGTGGGGAAAGAGGTACTATTTTCCCTTGATGTTTCCACCACTGTTTTTCTTAGAAAATCCCAAAGAGATTTTGTAATACAGACATTAAATTGGTTCAGATATGGTAATGCTGCATTTCAATACTTTTTATCTTTTGTGTACTCGGAAATATTGAAAATCAAACACTTCTAAGCACTTTTTTCTTCTGTTCCCACAACGATACTTTAAACTGTTTTATGGCTTCTAGGCAAGGTAATATTGTGGCTGCTCTGTGCCATAGCCTTAGGCTCAGAATACTCTGAGTCCTTCAATTTTATCCTTCAAAATTGTTCAAACTGCCTCAATGCTTTGTTGAGCAGCAGCATTGGCTCTCTTTTTCAGGCTCAACCATTTGAGCATCTCCAATAATGAGCAATTTCTAAACTTTTAAACAGCAGGTTGCCTATGACACATAACATATGCAGATCTCATTTGGGGTCACATATGAACACTTCTGCTGAAGCTCTTCAAAAGATTATAACGAGCCAGAATCCCAAATCCAAGAAATAAGAAAATAAAAATTAAGGCAAGACTGAAATCCTATACGTAATTTTGCAGGGAATATGGATATTATTTATTACATATTATCCTATCTCTAATTGACATGCATTTGATGAACTGAAATGATCTATGTATTATCATTATTGAAATTATTTTCCTCTGAACACATTTTCATGCTTGATTTTTGGAGTATTGGACTAATATCTTTTGTATTTTCCTATAACAGAGCATTTAAAATACTGAGATTGCACATGTACATTGTAATAAACATGAAAGTTAGAGTGGTTGTCCTTTACCGTAAGTGTGCACATCATGGTGGCAATAAAGATAATAACAAAGATGCATTATGTTTCAACAAACCTTGAATTAGGAATTTTCAACGAGCTATCTTATTTAGCAAATTCTCTGGGTATACTTGTTTGGCTAGGGGAAGTTACATCATCCGAATAAGTTCAATCAGAGTCTTTTCGGGGGGAGTAGTGGGAGGGGATCTGGAACTGGGTTGGGACACATTGCAGGGGCAGAGGATAAAACCTAGTGGGATAGTTACCAGACACTACATCTGACCCATTTATGTTTTTCTTTTGTGCAAGAAAAACAATATAGATAATGGGAGAAATAAAGCAGACAGGGAAAATGAAAAACATAAGAAAAAAAAAATAGCCCGGGCTCTGGGTTTCTGATGATTTTTTAGTTTCTTTCATTTGTGGGACTCTGCTGTATTTCAATTAGATGAGATATTTAAGCATAGGTTTTCCTCCCTTACATTAGCTTTGGTTCTCTTATTTTTATTCTATAAGACTTTCACTGAAGCTAACATTTTGATTAGCTGTACATACACGCACACATACATACACATACACACACGGTCATGCATCACTTATGGAAGAGAATACATTCTGAGAAATGTAGCTTTACAAAATTTTGTCATTGTATGAACATCCTGGAGAGTACATCCACACACCTAGATGGTATAGCCTACTACGCAACTAGGCTATATAGTATAGACTGTTCCTCTTAGGTTACTAATATGTATAGTATGTTACTGCACCAAATACTGTAGGTAATTGTAACTCAATGGTATTTGTCTATCTAACCATTATAATGTACAATAATATATAGTAGTATAATTATGGGACCACCATGGTTTATATTATCCATCATTAAAGCATCATTATTTAGCACATGTCTGTTCATATATATACTGCTCCCATCATTTCAGCTAACTTACCATTGTGCCCCAAAGCAGACTTTAGTTAATCAGTCCAAAGTAAAAGTATAATAAAGACAACAGCCAACAAAACCAGAATGGTCAACATTCAGAGAATATATTCATCATTCATTCGTTAATGCATTTGAGATAGTGAATAAGTCCCATACCACTTTTTGTATGTTCGTTTTCAAGGTTTCTAAACTGTTCATGTAGATATTAAGTCATATAAGTTATTTGAATTTTGTTTAGCCTTGTCATAAAGGCACATAGTGGTTTCTTATATATTGCCTGAAGAGGCTAAGTGGGGTAAGAGGGAGTAAACTGGTGAGGTGCTTTTGCAATCAGACATCCTTGCATTTACACACACACACACACACACACACACACACACACACTATTCAAATATGAATATATATAGATAAATTTTATGGAGTAGAAAAGTTTTCACTGCTTTAAAATAATGTAAAAAACGTTGACTTCTTAAGATCTAAAGTGTTTTCTGTTTTCAGTTTATAGGATATGAAGAGCATAGATGTAGACATACACAATATTTATATAACCCGAATGATTGAAAATAAAAGATTTGAAGAACAAAACAGAGGCCAATGGCCATCAGTAGAAATTTTATATATGTAAATCTCTCCATGTTGGTTAGGAGAAGGTTTTGAAATTAGGAATAGAAATACAAGAATAGCTAGAGAGCTTGTTTGAATCATCAAGAAGTATAATCCATTTAAGACTTCTGACCAGGAGTAGTTTTAAAAATAAAATTTGTTCTTTTTTTATTTTTTTTTTACAACTTAAGACCTAGAGGTTTTCTGGTCATGATAATGCATAATTAACTGTTTTTTTCACAGGTTTTGAGAGACACTCAAAACAGTGGTAAATAAAAGTAAAACAGAGCATTTTGCAATTAAGATAGCAAGTGCTTCTATAAAATAATTGAATATTGAACAAATAGCAAAATGTCTTTTTTCTTTCAAACTTCATACAATCAAAAAGAGCTAATAAAACAGATAAATAAATGAGAATGACATTGAATATTTAAAATAAGTTTTTTGTTAACAAAGGAAAAAGAGTGTTATGCCCAGACCCTGTATTCCCCGAAGAAGTCCACCAGAATCCGGAGTCAAAGCCAAGCGGCAAGGATCTTTAATGCAAGTTCGAACTTGGTCCCTCTGTTTTACAACATACAAGAGGGCCCTGAATGATGCATGTGGCCGCTTTTTATAGCCCGATGCATACAGGATATGTAAGGTTACAGAGGTACAAAGGAATTCTTTTGGTTGCAGCATTACAACTGGTAATTGGTTAATACAATTAACAGTTTTCCATTTGTTCCCGCGCATTTAGTAAAACTACAAACGGTTGTGATCTTATCAGGGGCTCTCTAGGTGGTGTTTCTGAGATGTGTGGGGGGATGTGTTTGTGTTGGGCTCAGGAAGTTGGGACAAAATAGGGGATTGTGTTTGTACTGGGTCCAGGACTAAGATATGTGGCAGACACCGGTAATTAGAGCAGGACAGAGACTTTCACAACGTTTGTCCTTACAATGTCCGGAGTCTATAGATAACCTAATTAACCTAATCGGTTAGGTCCGGGGTCGATCTTTAACTAGGCTGAGGGCGCCGCCCGGGCTGTCAGGGCGCCGCCCGGGCTGCTTGCCTGTGGACTTCATTTCTGCCTTTTAGTTTTTTTCATTTGATCTCTTTCAAGAGCATGAGATGCCATCATGAAAGATAGTAGAATAGGAAGCTCCAGGAATCAGTCCCTCCTCAAAACAACGATTGAGCTGCCAAGAACTGTTGGATCAACTATTTAAGAAATCTTGAGCCTAGGCAAACATTGTACCATTTAGGGGTCTACCTGATGAAGAAAGAGGCTAGTAAATTTGAGTGAACTTTGGCTTTTTGTGTAGTTGCTGACATCCCCACGGGGCAGTCAATCATGAAGATGGTGCCCCATGTTCATCACATGGCTGCTTGATGCCAGGGTGCACAACAGGCATTTTGTCCTTCCAAAAATAAGAGTTTCTTATTTTATTCTCTATTTTTGATCACTGAGAAGCCAGCACTGTTGTTTACACCTCTATGAACTGAATCAGCTTCCTCAGAGGCATCAGTCCAAGGAATTTAAAGACACAGAACAAATATTTTTCATTTTTTTTTTAATGGATACAGGCATTAAAGTTAAATCTCTGTCAGATCACTGGCTGACCATGGAGATAATGGTACAGTGACCTCAGTGACAAAATATGACAAGAAATGTAGTTATTGAAATAAAATAGTGTAGAAAAGTCCGTAAATTAATGGACCACTGGAGCCTTCAACAAATAACAATAGCAATTCTTTTCAGAATTACATTACCATGTTTAGAAGGTCACTTAATAAACAAAACACTTACAAAGCATACAAAGAAACAATAAAGTAAAGCCTATTCGTAGGGGAAAGAAAATAAATGTACAAATACCAGGAGAAAGACTAGACATGGGTCTTCATAGGCAAAGATTTCAACTGTCTTTAAAGTGCTCAAAAAACTAAAATAAATTGTGGACAAAGAACTAAAGAAAATCAGGAGAATGATGTAAGAACAAGTAGAGAATATCAACAAAGAGATAGAAACTAGAAAATGTATTTATTGTAATTCTGATGCTAAAATGCATAATAGCTAAAAAAAAAAATAAAAAATAAAAAATCAAATGAATTTGACAGCAGGTTTGAACAGGCAGAAGAAAGAATCAGTGAGCTTCCTGACAGAATAGTTAAAATTACCTAGTATGAGGAGGAGAAAGGAGAAAGAAAAAAGAAAAATGGGCTAGACGTGGTGGCTCATGCCTATAAATCCTAGCACTTTGGGAGGCTTAGGCAGGCAGATCACAAGGTCAGGAGTTTGAGACCAGCCTGACCAGCATGGAGTAACCCTGTCTCTACTAAAACTACAAAAATTAGCCAGGCGTGGTGGTTCATGCCTGTAATCCCAGCTACTCGGGAGGCTGAGACAGGAGAATTGCTTGAACCCGGGCGGCAGAGGTTGCAGTGAGCCGAGATCATGCCTCTGATTCCAGCCTGGGCTACAGAGCGAGACTCCATCTCAAAAAGAAAAAAAAAAAAAAAGATAAAATGAATAAATAAAGAGAGCCTAAGGAAACTACCAGACACATTAAGCATACCAATACATGCAATGTGGGAATCCCCCTACCCACACAGAAAAAAGTCAGAAATAGAAGGACAAAGAGAAAATGGTTAAAATCTTCCAGTTTTGATAACACGTATCTACATACCCAATAAACTCAATAAACTATAGGAAGGATAAACTCAAAGATCCATCCCAGGATACACTATATTCACAATGTTAGAAGCCAAAGACAAAGAATCTTGAAAACAATGAGAAGGAAGTGACTCATCATGCACAAAAGATCCTTAACCAGAGCCAATTTCTCACCAGAAATTGTGGAGGCCACAGGCAGAAATTTGCATAAGTAACAAGAAACTAGCCAAGACAATGGGGAACATGTCTCCTGGGCATGTCAGATATGTTCACAACAGTTCTTCCCATCGCAGTACCAGAGGCCTACGGGGGAATTATGGTTTTGTGGGCCGGGCCCAAAACTTCCTTGCTCTGTGCAGCCTAGGGATATGGTTTTCTGTGTCCCAGCTGTTTCACTCCACCTGTGGCAAAAAGGGGCCAAGGTATAGCTCAGACTATCACTTCAGAGGGTGTAAGCCCTAAGCCTTGATGGTTTCCATGGTGTGGTGTTGAGCCTGTGGGTGCACAGAAGTCAAGAACCAAAGTTTAGAAACCTCCGCCTAGATTTTAGAGGATGTAAGGTAATGCCTAGATGTCCAGGAAGTTTGAAGCAGGGGTGGAGTACTCCTGGACAACCTCTGCCACGACAGTGTGAAAGAGAAATGTGGGATTGGAGCCCCTCCACAGAGCCTACACTAAGGCATTGCCTAGTGAGAGGACGGCCACTGTCCTCCAGAACTAGGAATGGTAGCTCCACCAACAGCTTGCACCGTGTGCCTGGAAAAGCCACAGACACTCAACACTTGTCCGTGAAAGCAGTCAGAAGGGAGCTGTAGCCTGCAAAGCCACAAGGGCAGAGTTTCCCCAAGGCTGTGGGAGCGCCCTTTGCCTTCATAGACAGTATTATGATTAAAAGTGATTTGTCTACATTGATAACTAAATCACAAAACTTCTAGTGTTGCAAGTAAATAAGATTAGAGGAGAGAGAGGTGGAATTGAGGGGAACGATATTATATTGTTCTCATAAAGACATAATTTTGTAAGTACTTTTTGAATACAAATATCTTCTGAAACATAATTAACATGAAAAATCTTATGACCCTGCTCTACTTATAAAAAAGTCTATATTTAAAAAATCATGTCAAAATAATCAAAAGGTAATTGCCACTTAAGTGGCAAATAATTAATGGGGCTGCATAGGAGTACTACAAAATAATACAGCCAATAAAAAAAGTATAACTGTTACAAACTTCTATTCACTTAAACAACGACTCGGAATATATAAGCCACATCCCACAAACTAAAAGAACTGCAATAGGCAGTAACAGATTTTTAAAGTTCTCAATTAGAAACTGAAAGATAAAACTGACACAGTATGTTTAAGGATTCATAGGACTTTAAGCAATGCAATGAATAAAATTTATCTAAACTATATTTTAGAAACTTTCACTTGCAACATACTACAAATTCAACATCGATAAAATCAAGCCATAAAATAGGCCATAAAATAAGATACATTATCTTTAAGATATATGAGCCTGACTAAAAATGCAATATAATTGAAAACTAACTATTAAACAAAGCCTAAATAACTCATTGATTAATAGAAAATCATACTAACTTGTTTGAAGCACTTAGCAATGATTGACAAAGGAAGCANAAACCTTCCAAAATAAAACTTTTGAACTTTGCTTGAGAGAGTAGTTGTTGGTGAATTCACATTGGAGTTCTAATTTACACTGTGAAAACCCATGCACACTAATTCCAATGACAAATCGATGTTGGAGACATTGGTGGGTTAAATTAAGTACGTTTACAGGAATATTTGTCATAACTTTTTGTGGTAATTTTATACATTTGATAACAATTTAAGTATCCATTATTATGGGAATAAATACATTTTGGATATTCATTTAGAAGACTATTCTCTAGTGGTTAAAATATAAGAACTGAATCTAAATTCTTTCTAGATAGTTCTCAAAATGAATAGTATTTCATAACCAACAAGTTTTCTAATATGCCATTTTGAAAATTTAATTAAATGATTAAAATATTGTACATTATATAGAAATATATGTATTAAACTACTTTAAAGTGCCATACACATCCAAATTCATAAAAGTGGTTAGCTTTAAGAATGAATACAAGAAAACAAGATTATGAAGACAAAGTGTGGAAAAATATTTTTTTTCCATAAAATGTAACCTTAAAAAAGTAAAAGAAAAGCAAGGATGCTGTAAAATTTGGTTTATAACTGAATAAGCATGATTGCTTCAAGTAGAAAAGGTAAATCAGCTGAATACTTTTGCTATTGACCACTACACACATTAAGTCTTACAAAAAGGAAAATTCATCCGGGCACAGTGCCTCACGCCTGTAATCCCAGCACTTTGGGAGGCCGAGGCAGGCGGATCACAAGGTAAGGAGTTCTATACTAGTCTGTCCAACACAGTGAAACCCGGACTCTACTAAATATACAAAAAATTAGCCGGGTGTGGTGGCGTGTGCCTGTAATCCCAGCTACTCAGGAGGCTGAGGCAAGAGAATCACATGAACCTGGGGAGAGGAAGTTGCAGTGAACTGAGATCGCCCCATTGCACGATAGTGCAAGACTCCGTCTCAAAAAAAAAAGGAAAGAACAGAAAAAAAGAAAAAATATTGATATTGTTAATAGCAATTGTATACCTTTTAGCCTTGAAAATTATTGATATTGTTAGTAGCAATTGCATACCCTTTCCTAGGTTTGATGTTTAAGATGTTTTCTCCCCTCCAAACGTAGGGGGGATCTACAACCACGATTTACCTTCCTTTAGTATCCAGCACCTGTCACCTGACTTCTATTGATTCCAGTGCTTGCCCTCTGTCTAGGGTCTCCTTTCCTAGGAACTACATTTATTCTACGGCTTGGTGACAGAATATGTAGGTATTCGTTTATTGCCATGAACCAAGAGAAAAATTACCTGAGGAAAGTAGACAAGTCTGAGACTTAAATAATAGTCCTTGGCCAGGATAGAAGTTGAACCTCACACTACAGATGTCATAAAGATTATAAAGTGTAGGTAATTGGGTACCACTTCTGATAATGACTATGTTTGGTGGTACGTGTGTTTAGCAGCTTTGTTTATATGTAAATTATAGACTGTGTCCAAGAAAAGTATTGACTGTATGTTTGTTTACCAATGCCTATTTTCTTTCTATAACTCTGTTGAAACAGCATCAACTACACATTTGTATTCCCTTCTATTCGATGTTGATTAATTCTATTACATCATACACAAACAATCCAGAAAGAAAAAGGAGGTGTAGAAGGAGGAGGAAAAGGAGAATGAGGAGGTGGAGTATAAGTGGAGAAAAGACATTAAAGTAAATTAAATTACATGGAACAAAATGAAGACATTAAAAGGCATTAAGGTAAATTAAATTACGTGGTACAAGATAAAGACATTTGATTTGTTATTTGGGAACTCTATGGTTTTCCGGCAGTTTGTTAATAATTTTCTAATCAAGTAGGCTATGAACCTGAGCCAAGATTGCAAATAATCTCAGTAAATCTGAATGGATGCAACAGAAAAAAATTAGGGAGTAATAAAGATAATGATAATGATAGGATGTGGAACCAGAGGAAGTGGCAATGGTTTACTTTCTTTTCTTAACAGATTCCTTACTGCACTAAGAATGCACTGTATATATAAATCGATTGTTTTAATTTTTTAAAATTTGCAGTATTTACCATATGTAATACTGTGCTTTTTCCACCTGCATACATACCTAATTTCTACATTATCATGAATTTTCCTTTTACAAACTCAACTACCTTGTTTTTGCTTCACAGCGCATACTTCATTTGTCCTTTTAATTATTCTAACAGTCCTATAGAGTAATGCAATTATGTAAAAAATGAATAATATAGTTTAAAATCTGAAGTTTGTCATTGGAAAACTAGCAAGAGACACATAACAAGACAATTCTCAGTAGGTGATCAACTGAATGGAGTGAGGCTTCTGCTTAGCTGACAATATTTAGATTGTTATCTGTTTTGTAATTTAAATTCCTTGCTGCAGTTCTCTAAAGGATAGTAATTTAGATGAATCATTTAA
Source organism: Rhinopithecus bieti (assembly GCF_001698545.2). Classification (NCBI taxonomy): domain Eukaryota; kingdom Metazoa; phylum Chordata; class Mammalia; order Primates; family Cercopithecidae; genus Rhinopithecus; species Rhinopithecus bieti. Next base: position 56,240 of record NW_016820890.1, on the reverse strand, counting down.
ACTTCTACTGCCACACTGTCTTTCCACAATTATTCAAGCTGAAGTAAAAAATTACTCCCTAGTTATTTGTAATCTGATATTTTATCAAATATATATATATATAT
>NW_016820890.1:40872-56037 GCF_001698545.2 Rhinopithecus bieti | reverse complement strand
GCCAGGGCCTTTCCATATGAACTTATTAGTGCCACCAAATCAACTGAATAGTTGGACAAACACAAAGAAAATAGACATATTCCACATGTGAGTTATTCTTGCTGAGTAGGGGCATCACACAGTTTCTGTTGAAATGTTAAGAACTGTATATATAGAAACACACACACGTACTACTATACTCAACACTTTAACAAATATTCTCTACCTGTTAAAAAGTTCTCTACCTGTTAAATATTCTCTACCTATTAAATCGTACAATTAAGAATAACTGAACATTTAGAAATTAGGAGTCTCACAAAGGATCAGTCTAGTCCTCACTGATAACTATAGGAAATTGAATTTATAGTAATCAATGTACTCAACTAATCTATCAATCATTTAGCTCTAATTGACAGTTTCTGTAAGGTATTCTCTCCTGTATATTTTTTCTTTTTTCTCCTTTAAAATAGAATACTTAGCAAATTAATAATAAAAAACAAAATAAACATCTTCAATTAATTTTTGAAAAAAAAATTTAATCTTAATTATCTCTTTTCTTATTCCTTCAGTTAGAAAACATTTTTTCCAAGAAGGATTTGAAAAAAAAAAAAAACTCAATTTCTTTTATTATTATTATTATTATTATTATTATTATACTTTAAGTTCTAGGGTACATGTGCATAATGTGCAGGTTTGTTACATATGTATACTTATGCCATGTTGGTGTGCTGCACCCATCAACTCATCAGCACCCATCAACTCATCATTTACATCAGGAATAACTCCCAGTGCAATCCCTCCCCTTTCCCCCCTCCCCTTGATAGGCCCCGGTGTGTGATGTTTCCCTTCCGAGTCCAAGTGATCTCATTGTTCAGTTCCCACCTATGAGAAAAACAGCAATTTCTTACCAAGCTAACACAGGTCATAAGACCTGAAAATAAATTCTTCTTAGTCTATTTTCAAATATAAGAACTAGACTGTATGTTATGTTATATTCAATACCTATTTCTTCAAGGAGGCATCAAGTATCCATGAAAACAATTCAGGCTTTTAATTCAAGTCTAACTGGATTAGAACCTGTTTTCTAAATTCCTATCTGTATAATCACTGGCAGTAGTATGTGAGCTTGTATTTCTTCAGTCAGAATTTGAAGTAAAGAATAACTTACTTCAAGATTAAGTAACAGTTATTAATAAGAAAATAAATTAATCACCCAACAGAAGTTAACATTCAAGAATAATACATACTGATTTCTCATTCTTTCTTTTTATTACGTTCATTTCAACAATCTTTTTACTTCAGTGAATAATGAGTCATTTCTTGGCTTTAGTCAAATATTTAATTAAGAAGCCTCCTTACCATGGATTGTTTCCAAATCTTTTTATGGCTTGGCATCCATATAACATGACAATTTCATTACCCCCTCTCTCACATTAAAATGAATATACCCACTTTGCTTGAAATGTACCTATCTATATTGTGTGACTAGTTTATTGGAAATATGTTAGTAAATGATATTATGTGATGTCACCTCTTTCCTAGGTGCTGGGATGTTTGCTTCAAAATAGATGCTTTCTGGATCAATCAAATAGTAGGAATTCAAGTGTTGCACCCTAGAGGCATATCTATAAATTTCACTGTGTGTGATGGAAGTCCTAACCAGTTTTTTGTTTGTTTGTTTCGACATTGCTAAAAAATATATATAAGCAGTTAGTTATTGAGATTTGTATCACACACAAAGATCTCTTCTGTCTCTAGTATTGACTGTTCAAATGGAACATAAAGATGTTGGTATTTTTGTGGTCCCACTAGAAAATTTAACTTGTGCCTCAAAATCTATCACATGGGCTTTATTTACAAATTAACATTTTGCTAAAATTCTAAATAGTCATTGAAAAGTTGAGTTTAATCAATAGCAGGATTATAGCCCACTAAAACACTACTATTTTTGCCTTTAAAAGCAGTTGATAAAGAAATAAATTATTTTAATTAAGAATATCTTGAGAATGGTATTAGGTAATAAATATTCAGTCAAATTCAGATTTATCTTAACTAAGCTCATTCTTTTCTTTCTAAATTATAGATACAGTATATGATAGCTTGATATTGGCTAATGTTAAAACGTTGTTGCTCTAAATATATTTGTAAAACATATATTTACTTGTCAACCCTGTAAATGCAAGAAGTGCTTTCTAGATGGTACATCCTCATCAGAAAATAAAGTTGGGTTTCAAGAGTACTACTGCAGGCAGGGCGCGGTGGCTCCTGCTTGTAATCTCAGCACTTTAGGAGGCTGAGGCAGGTGGATCAGTTGAGGTCAGGAGTTCAAGACCAGCCTGGCCAACATGATGAAACCTTGTCTCTACTAACAATATAAAAATTAGCTGAGCATGGTGGCAGATACCTGTAATCCCAGCTACTTGGGAGCCTGAGGCAGGAGAATTGCTTGAACCTAGGAGGCAGAGGCTGCAGTGGCTGAGATCATGGCACTGCACTCTAAGCCTGGGCGACAGAGCAAGACTCTATAAAAAAATAAAGAGTACTATTGCACACTATGTTTCTAAATCTACTAATGTGGTCTATATGCATATGATAGCCTTTAAATTACATTATGCCAATCTTTATAAATTAAATAATTTTTTGACTGTTTGAATATCAGTTTTTAAGAAAAGTATGTTATAATTTCTTATTGCAGTTGTGAATTTCTTATAAATATGTGGGGTTTGCTTATCTGTATTTTTTCAATATAATTTATGTTTCAATAATATATGTATAACTTGTTAAAATCTTACTTATATACATTTACTTTTATTAGTAAGAATGTTCTCACATAATAAGTAGGCCTTAGGTTCATTTTTAATATAAATACTGAGGCATAATATATTTTAGAGAAGGGGGGTTACTCTTTTTGAGGTGTATAGCCCCCCCATCATTTCATTTCCACTTATTCTGCAAACTTGTCCTTAGTTTAATTATTTGAAATAGTTCATAGTTTCAAACAAAGCTCTCTCACTTTCGACAGATGAGATTAACATTAGTGATTATGAACATACTTTGCAATTATTGTCATATTAAATTGTGCTTTTTATTCACCATGCTTGTTCTTTGACTTTTCTACAACCTCTTGATTTTCATAGGATTGATAAAGTCCTTTTCATATAGGCTTTCTAAATTTAATGGTTCATAAATTATAAATTTTATTTTTTCACTGGCACACAAAATTTTAGCATAAAATTTTTTTCTAAGTCCAAAATTTGTTAGAAACGCTGACCTCTTGTAGAATGAGAAAGAATATTAGTCATTAAATTTTCCTTTGAATTTCCTTTTTTCTGTGTTTTATCTGCACTTTTAATTCCAGTTTGCTTTGAACGTCAAATTTTAGTATTATTTGTATTATTATTGTTTACAATAAATTATTACACATGCCTTTAGATTTATTCTATAAATTTCTTTGATCACCATAGTTTTTTTCCACTTTTTTGTTTCATTTTGGATTGTTTTCTATGGAATTAATTTTCTTTTAATGAATGATAGAATTTAGTAGTTCTTTCACATAAGATCTGTAAGTAGTACATTTCTGCATCATTTTCCCAAAATGTTGATAGTACAATTGTTTCGCTTTATATCTGGATGTACATTCCAATACCTCAGTGGATGCCTGAAACTGCATATAGTGACAAACCCTGTATTTCCTATGTTGTTTTCCTTTATAGACATGTATACACACATACATACCCATGATAAAATTTAGTTTATAAATTTAGACACAGAAGAAATTAACAATGACTTATAATAAAATAGAATAGCTATAACAACATGCCGATATCAATACTACTGTATTTTGGGGCCATTATTAAATAAAATAAGGGCTACCTGAACATATTGCAATACCGTGACAGTTGATTTAACTGAGACAGCAACTCAGTGACTAATGGGGAGGCCAACGTATACAGGGGATACACTTAACAAAGGGATAATTCACATTCCTGGCAAGACAAAATAGGACAGCAAAAGATTTCATTATGCTACCTACTATGGCATGCAACTTAAAGAAATGTAGATTTCTGGAATTTTCCATTTAATATTTTAGGATGCAGTTTATTGTGGGTAGCTGAAACTGTGAATACTGGGGGACTACTGTGTACCCTTTCTTTTGAGAAGTAGAGAATAACTTAATTCCAATTTATTGTTATTTTCTGCTTCACTTTAGAGCAATTACTTCAAACTTTAGATATTCATTTCTGTTCATAAAACATCTCTATTAATTTGACTCCTGTACTTTTGAAAGAGATCTGTCATTTCTTTTTGATTGATTTTCAGATTTTGTCTTTATATGTGATGTTCTGCAACTTCAATAAGCAATGGTAAAATCGCAATTATTTTCTAAAATTTCTTAGCTCTGCTCTTAACTTGATAATACTTCCGGCCCCAAAACTCAAAATATTAATTGATATGAGAGGATATTCAGCCACAATATTCCTTCATCCCCAAATAGTCTTCAAATGTTACCTTTTTTCTTGTTAAATTTTATTCATTTCCTAAAAAAAAAAAAATTAAATATAGGATGGAGCTACTCATTCTAGTCATGCTATTTCTGAACTCTAAAAAAGAGTTTTTCACTTACATCTCTAGATACTTTATTTATATTTATTCCCCAATTTACTAATTATATTTTCAACTGAAATGTGTCTAATATTTAATCTATGTACGATAGTGTGTGAGTGAACTTTTATTTAAGTATCTGAGTATTTTCATTCCCCTAATCAGTTTTATTTCATACCTTTAATTTCTTATTTGTATTAGTTTTCTACTGCTTTGTAATAAATCATCAGAGCTTACCAGCTTAAAACAATACATATTCATTTTCTCACAGTTGCTGTGTACCAGGAATCCTGCATGGCCTACTTAGACTCTGCTTGACATATTACAATACTACAGTCAAAGTGTGGGTCAGGCTTTATTAAAAATATATATATTTTAGGCCAGGAGCAGTGACTCACACCTGTAATCCCAGCACACTGGGGGACCGAGGCAGGTGGATCACCTGAGGTCGGGAGTTCGAGACCAGCCTGACCAACATGGAGAAACCCTGTCTCTACTAAAATGACAAAATTAGTTGGGTGTGGTGGTGCATGACTGTAATCCCAGCTACTTGGGAGGCTGAGGTAGGAGAATCGCTTGAACCTGGGAGGCGGAAATTGTGGTGAACCAATATCGTGCCATTGCACTCCAGCTTGGGCAACAAGAGAGAAACTCCATCTCAAAAAATAATAATAATAATAATTATTATATATATATATTTCGTTGTCATTATTTTAACTTCTAATTTTGGGGAATACATAGTATATGTATATATTTATAGGGTACAAGAAAAACCTTGACACAGGCATGTAATGAATGCCTAATAATTGAGAGTAGAAGCGTAATTACCAGACTACATTTTAATCTGGGGAATTGACTGGGAAAGAATACACTTCTAAGTTAATTTAGCTAGTTGTCAAAATTCATCCCCTTGTGACTGCATAACTGAGGTCCTCTCATTCTTACTGATGGTTAGCTTGAGGCTGCCCCAAGGTTCTAGAGGCTGCCCGCATTTCCCTGCCATGTGGTCTTCCCACAGACCTTTTAACAACATGTAAATTACTTCTCCAGTGCCAGCAGAAGAATCTGTTCTTCCAGTGATTACAGTCTTACATAACAAACATGTATGGTAGTGACATTCCATATTCATATTTTAGTGATTAGAAGCAAGGCACAGATTCCACCTGTACTCAAAAGGAAGGCGGTACACTAAAGTGTGACTGACTGGGAATTGTCTATAATGTATTTAGCATATTATTTAATACATTCTTTTATTCATGTCATGGTTGCTATTCTTTATATTTTTACACATTCATAACTACTATTTTCATGGTCCTCTTGGAATTTCTCATTACATCTCTATGTGTTAATAAGTAATCTCCTTAATTCACATTTTCTGTTGAAAAAAGTAATTTTTGTTTGATAAATTGTAATTGCTCTAATTTTGTTTGAGAGCTTATGTTATGTAAAATTTTGTTTCTCTGTGAATTTCATTTTGTTGTGTAGCTCTTTGTTTGCTATTTTGAGGCATCTATGTGCATATTACTAAACTGGCCTTATATTAGAAAACTCAGGATTTTGTACTACATGGGAAATTTAGTCTGCCCTCTAAGGTTAACTTATTCATCACACACAATTGCCACAGTGCCTACAGCGTACAATATTTTAGGCTCCCATGGAAATATTTAATTTTAATATTTTTTTCAATTATGTTTTTATGAATTTTGATTATTGTACCACTGTTTAACACATCGAAGACTCTGAACACATTAATCAATGACCTCTCACCTATAAATTTTTATTGTTGGACTAAGCATTTCTATGTTCACTATTCTCCTTCTCCACTGCTGAACTATAGTGTGCTGGTTCTTCTCAATTAGCCACCGTAGGTTTATTGACTGCTCCTGTTTCTCTGTTATTTGAGTCAGAAGTCTGTCTTATGGTCTATACCAAACTAACCCTCTTACCCTCTTTCCCTCCATCATCTGATTTGATTCAGCCAATTGTAGGTACCTGTATGATATTGAATAAAGGAAATGACAAGGACATTTATTTCCCACATCCTTCCCTACAATTATACAGATTGTTCGTGGCTCTGTTGTAAGGCATCAGCTCCTTTCTAGTGACCCTTTTCTCTAAATTTAGCTATTGCTCTCTATATATTCTGGCAAGTCCACCCTTCATTTGTATACTGAAAATTACAAAATTTTAATGGAAGAAATTAAAGAAGACACAAATATATTAAAATATATTTTATGCTCCTGAGCTAGAAAGTTTAATATTGTTCAAATAATTGTACTACTTAAAGTAATCTACAGATTCAGTGAAATCCCATTCAAAAATTCTGTGGCATTTTTTACAGAATTAGAAATAATAATTTTGAAATTCATATGAAACTACAAAAGACCACCAATATCCAAATTGGCCTTGAGAGAGAACAACAAAGCTGGAGGAATATCACTTTCTCATTTCAAAATACATTACAAAGCTACAGTAATTAAAACAATATGACACTAGCATGAAAATAAACATACTGACCAATGATATAGAATATGGAGCTGAAAAATAAACTCATACATATACAGTCAACTAATTTTTGACAGTATGACAAGAACACCTAATAAAGATAGTCTCCTCAATAAATGGTGTTGGGTAAACTGTATATCAATGTGGAAATGAATAAATTTGGATTCTTATCTCACATAATACACAAAAATGATCCCCAAAGTAGATTAAAGACTTAAATGTAAAACCTGAAGCTGTTAAGTTCCCAGAAGAATAGAAAAATCTTCATGACATTGGTCTTTGCAATGATGTATTAGATATGACTTCAAAAACATAGAAAATAATAGTGAAGTAGACAAATAGGACTACATCAAACTAAAATGCTTTTACACAGCAAAGGCAACAATCAATAAGTAATAAGACGACCTACAGAATCAGAAAGTAAAACACTTAGAAGTCATATATCTGATAAAGGGTTAATATCCAAGATACATAAGACACTTCTACAACTCATTAGGAAAAAATGGGGTGAGAAAGCAAAGGACTTCAATAGACATTTTCCCAAAGAAGACAAACAAATTGATAATGGGTATATTAAAAAGATGCTTAACATCATTAATTAGCAGAGAAATGCAAATAAATACCACAATATCACCTTACACCTGTTAGAATGGATATTTGAAGAGAAAAAACAGGCACTAGTGAGCATGTGAAAACTAAGAAATCTTTTTACACTGTTGGTGGGAATGTAAAATGGTGCAGCTGTTATGGAAACGGTATGGTGATTTCTCAAAAAGCTGAATAAAGCTACCATGTGATACAGAAATTCCACTTTTGGGTATTTATTCAGAAATGTTGAAATCAGGATCTCAGAGATACCTGCATTCTCATAGTCACTGTAGCATTATTTGCAAGAGTAAAGATATGGGAGCAACCAAAGTGTACATCAACAGATGAAAAGAAAAAATGTAGAATATATGTACAAATAAATATTATTTAGTCTTAAAAATGAGGAACCTCTACACACCTATTAAAATAGCCAAAATCCGGAACACTGACAACACCAAATCCTGCAAGGATGTGGATTAACACAAACTTATTTATATCAGGGGAACCCGCCCCCAATATTTCAACATAGGTTCTTTCTATTTTCTGTAACTGTCGGCCAGCTCAGAAATAAAGGGAAAGAGTACAAAGAGAGGAATTTTACAGCTGGGCTGTCGAGGGTGACATCACATATCTGTAGGACTGTGATGACCACCTGAGTCTTAAACCAGCAAATTTTTTATTAAGGGTTTCAGAAGGTGAAGGGGTGTAAGAACAAGGAGTAGATCACATGCTTCAAGGGGCAAAAAGAAGAACTACTGATAAGGGTCCAACAAAGATCACAAGGCAAAGGGCAAAAGCAGAACTACTGATAAGGGTCTATGTTCAGTGGTGCACATATTGTCTTGATAAACATCTTAAACAACAGAAAACAGGGATCAAGAGCAGAGAACTGGTCTGACCACACATTTACCAGGGCTGAGTGTTTTCTCCATCCTAGTAAGCCTCAGGGTACTGCAGGAGACCAGGGCGTATCTCAGTCTTTATCTCAACTGCATAAGACAGACACTCCCAGAGTGGCCATTTATAGACCTCCCCCTAGGAATGCATTCCTTTCCCAGAGTATTAATATTAATATTCTTTGCCAGGAAAAGAATTTCGTGATATCTCTCCTACTTGCAAGTCTGTTTATAGGCTCTCTGCAAGAAGAAATATATGGCTGTTTTTGCCCGACTCCACAGGCAGTCCGACCTTACAGTTGTCTTCCCTTGTTCTCTAAAAATAACTATTGTTCTGTTCTTTTTCAAGGTGCATTGATTTCATATTGTTCAAACACACATGTTTTGCCATCAATTTGTATAGTTAAAACAATTATCGCGGTGGTCCTGAGGTGACATACAGTCTCAGCTTATGGAGATAACAGGATTAAGAGATTAAAGTAACACAGGTNCTATTGTTCTGTTCTTTTCAAGGTGCATTGATTTCATATTGTTCAAACACACATGTTTTGCCATCAATTTGTATAGTTAAAACAATTATCGCGGTGGTCCTGAGGTGACATACAGTCTCAGCTTATGGAGATAACAGGATTAAGAGATTAAAGTAACACAGGTGTAAGGAATTATGAAAGTATTATTTGGGAATGGATAAATGTTCATGAAATCTTCACAATTCATGTTCCTCTGCCAAGGCTACAGCCAGTCCCTCCATTCAGGGTCCCTGACTTCCTGCAAAATATTTATTGCTGATGGGAATGGAAAATAGTGCAATCACTTTGGAAGACAATTTGGCAGTTTCTTAAAGAACTAAACATATTCTTATCTTACATACAATGTGGTAGTTAAGCTTTTTGGTGGTTACTCAAAGGAATTGAAAGCTTATGTCCACACAAAACCTGCACATAAATGTTTAGAGCGTTTTTCTTTATAATTGCCAATGTTTGAAAGCAATGGGGCTGTTATATAATAGGTGAGTGGATAAACTGTAGTACAATCAAACAATGGAAGAGTATTCTTCACTCAAAAGAAAAGGGCTAGCAAGCCATGAAAAGAATTGGAAGAACCTTAAATGTGTACTCTTAAGTGACACAAGCCAATCTGAAAAGACTACATATGCTATGATTCCAACTGTATGGTATTCTGAAAAAGGTATAACTATGCAGACAATGAAAAGATCAGTGGTTGATAATGGTTATAAAGGTGAGAGGAATGAAAAGGTTGAGTACAGAGTATATTTAGGGCCGTGACACTATTCTGTATGTTACTATACTGATGGATCCATGGCATTATACATTTTTCCAAACCCATAGAATGTGTAGTATCAAGAGTAAACCCTACTGTAAACTATGGACTATGCTTGATTGTGGTGTGTCTGTGTAGGCTCATCACTTGTAACCGTTGTACCACTCTGGTGGGGGATGTTGATAATGGGGAAGGATATCCATGTGTGGGAACAAGGAATATATGAAAAATATCTGTTCTTTTCATTGAAATGTACTGTGATCCTAAAATTGCTCTATTAAAAAAATGAAGGAAATTTTGTTATGTACAGCAATACGGATGCATCTTGTGCACACTATGTCAAGTGAAAAACAGCCACTTACAGAAAGACAAATACTATATAATTTCACTTATATGAGGTCATTAAAATAGTCAAACTCATGGGAAGAAATGGTAGAGTAGTGGTTAGAAGGGATGGAAGAGTTAGAAATGGAGGGTTTGCTATCCAATAGCTATAAAGTTTTAGTGGTCCAAGATGAATAATTTCTAGAGATTTTTTGTACAGTTTTGTGCCCATAGTACACACAAAAGCATATTGGGCAAGTAAAAGTTTAAGAGAGTAGATTTTAAATTTTCTTACCACAATAAATAACAAAAAGGACTACGGATAAAGCTGACGTGTCCTGCTTTTACTCTTGTGAGGTCTAATTTTCTTCCCTGCTCAGAGCCAACTATGATATTCCATACGGGTGGCAATACTCAACATTTTACATTTTCTTAAATATCTATATTTAGCTTTATTTTGTTAGCTGAATCTTGTTCTTGCTGTTTAATAGTCCTCAATTATTCTAAGGTTGTTGCTGTGTAATATTTTTTCTATTAGCTTTTAAAATTTTTATTTTCATCTTGATGTTGTGTAATTTCACTATACTATAACTCTGTGTTATTTGGTGGGCTCTCCATCTGGGGAAGATAAAAAAATCATTTATTTCTTATCAATTTGTAAACAAAAAAATCCATGCTATCCAGGATATTAGGAATTCCCTATAAATTCTGCCCTTCACTATTTTCTTGATAGATGGGAGATGGAATTCCATAATTGAACTTCTATATCTCTGAACTTTTTTGTTATATACCTTTATTTATCTTCTATGGCTTACCTAAAGTATATCCCAGTTTTGAGGATATTTTTAAATAATTATGTCTGAATGTATACATAGTGATCCACCTATATCTATTTCTATACACGCACACAGACACACAGACACAGACACACACACACACACACACACACACACGCATACACAGATTTACTATTCCCGTATACAACAGTTTTTATTCAGACCTGGCTATATTTATTTCATCATTCCCTATTATTTATTAACATTACATTTCTGTGTGTGCACATGTGTGTGCGTGTCTGTGTACATGTATTCTGTCATCGCTTTGGCACAGAGTTAGATTTCCACATGTAAACTTATCATCTCGACTAAAAATTTAAGTTTAAATTTGGAGATTATTTCCCAAGTAGAAGTTTGGAAATGTTTTAATAATAAACAAGATAATTTCAGTTCAATATTTATAATTGCATTTTCTATTACATTTCTTACCTATTCTAAAATCCAGTAGAAATTTAGTTTAGCTTCTTTTGTTAAAGTTATTATTAGAAAAATTAGCATTTTACAGACTGGCATTGGTTTAAAAAAAGACAATTCTCACAAAATTATTTTGCTTTAAATTTCATTTATTAATATTTAAATACTTTTGACATAAATTACTTTTATAGTATTTCCCGTGTATAAATTATTGTGAAAATTTTGCAGAAGATTGGGAGGGAGCGTTGACGTATTTATCAATAATTTAAACAAGTGTGCTGAGGAAATTATCACATAATTATTCATTTGTCCTCAATTTACTTCAAAGATAGTTACCAGATAATCTTGCAAATATTCATAATAATGTTAATTTATGACATTTCCCTGCTAGACCTAGAGCTACTTGATTTGTTTATATAGTTAAAAAGTGTTTATTTAATATACTTTTTGTTCACTTTCATGACAACAACTTTGTATGTGATCATATATTGAGATACAGCCTATATTTTACAATACCAATAACCTTTTTATAAAAGTATTAGCCAGTCAGAGTTTCTTGACACCCAACTCAATAGAAACTTTTACTGGCTGATTCTCATAACTTTCATAAGATAACAAAATGACCTTAGATTTTCTCTCCTTACCCAGCTGTCAATTCAAAATGCCTAAGGCTAAAATAATATTCCATGCCTGTAGCAACCCCATGCCACCTGCCCCAACTTGAACCACCTCACTTTCTCTATCTCCTAACTCTTCCATAGGTTATATCATATTATACTGGATTTTTAGGTTGAATTTATACTCCAAGTTAAAACACTTCTGACATTTTTTAGGTTTGCATTTTCTTTGCCTTTCTTCTTCTTTTTTAATACATAGAGGCTAATATTTGAATTTGCAATGACTTTTTTCTTCTCTGTTGCCTCATCATTATTCCCTTTAGTGAAGACTTATTCAATGATACTAAGATTGACGTGCTATGGTTTGTCCATTATTTCCTATGAAAACATAAACCCCACATAGCTCAGTTACCCTTAACTTTACATCTATTATAGTCCCATTGAAATATAGTCAATAATATATATCTGACAGATAAGATAGCTTAACACTATTTTTGTCATCCGACTTACTTACTGTTTTATATCTAATAAGTGATTCACAAAGTATTACTTATGGTAAAATAACAAAATATGTCTGATAATGATAATATCATATTACTATGTTTAAATAATAAAAATAGTCAGGTGTGGTGACTCATGCCTGTAATCCTATCACTGCTGGAGGCCAAGTGGGAGCGGGTCACCTGAGGTCAGGGGTTCGAGACCAGCCTGGCCAACATGGTGAAACCCCATCTCCACTAAAAATACAAAAATTAGCCAGGCATGGTAGTGCATACCTGTAGTCCCAGCTACATGGGAGGCTGAAGCAGGAGAATCGCTTGAACTCAGGAGGCAGAGGTTGCAGTGAGTCAAGATCACGTCATTGCATTCTTGTCCTGGGCAACAGAGCAAGACTCCATCTCAATAACAAAACAAAACATACAAAAAAAATCTAAATTAATTTATCTAGAAAAGATTCAGTATAAGTATGGTAATTATAGGTATTATGTTGTGTTTTATATAGTACAATTCTAATTCACAGAGGAATCAGTCTGAAAAACAATGCAGCCTGTTGGATTTATTTGTTTATTTATTTATTGCATGAAAAACTACAAACTACAAATGTCAAATGAACAAAATAAATAGTAGATTCATATATACCAAGTTCTTTCATCTCCTTTCAGAAGTTCAAGCCACGAAGCCTTTTCTTATGACCAAATCATCTCCATAGATGAAAATATATTATTGTATTTTATACACAAAGTTGGAGAAGTATGTCAAAATATACTTATGGTATTTCTTTTGTCTATGAATAGTAAGAAATCATTTAAAGGTGATTTTATTCCTCAGTGTAACTAATTAGAATACATATTAGTAAAATCAATTTCCAATTATACATGTATGAATTATTCATTTGATTAATTACCAAAATAAGGCAGTTTTTTTTTAATCCAATTCATGTGTACCTAATATGATTCTACCCACTACTTTTTCAAAGTTTTCTAAATGAGCATTTTAAGCAATTTTTAAAAAAATTTCCTAAGGAATCACCACCATCTTCACCGATGTCCTCCATGAAAATCTTACAATTTAAAAACTGACTATTCACCATCTGCACAGGTATGTGCCAAATGTTGGGAAAGGCAAGGTCCTTCACAGACCAGTTTAATACATTATCAAGAAAACCTGTCTAATAGCAGTAAATAATTACTTTTATGTGTTTTAAATTTAACATGAAATTATAAAGGTTTTGTGATATAATCTCTGAAAGCATTCAGAAAGGGAAGGAGTTAGTTCAAGTGGGTGCAAACGTGAGGGGGTTTCTATAGACAAGAAAGAACCAGAAAGAAAACTTTTGCTATATCATTGTGTTTATTTAACTCATGCTTATTGAATATGTACTAGGGTTCAATACATATTTCTAGATATTTGATAAGCAGTAATGATACAAAACAATTAACATTCCATGTAGTCATGGAAATTATATTCTAGCAGTGAGAGAAAAACAAGAAAAATAAATAGGTAAATGCTGTTATTTGCTAGAAAATAATGCATGTTATTAAAAAGGGATGGAGCAGGGGAAAGTAAATCAGGTGAGGACCATGATAAGTTACACTAGAGATGGTGGAATAGTAACTTTTAACATTCAAAAGCTTGATCAAGACAGACATCACTGAAGATCAGATTTGAACCAAGTTTTGAGGAAGAGTTAGCCATGCAAATATCTACCTGGAGCATTCCAGGTAGGGAAAACAAACAAAACAAAACAAAACAAAACAAACAAACAACAAAACAGAACAGAGGCTCAAAGGTCTAAGTAAATCTAGCGTGTTCAAGTACTGGGGGTAGCTACAGAGAAAGTATACTAGACCATGTAAGGCCTTGATATATATTGCAAGGACTTTGGCTTTTACTCTGACTTAAATAGGAGGTTACTGCAGAATTTTGAGCACAAAAGTGACAAGATCTAACTTATGTTTGGCATCTGTGTTGAGGACCATTATAGAAAAATGAAAGTGAATGAGGTGGATGAGATTAGAAACAAACACATTATGAGTCTTTTGGAGTAATTCAACTGAAGAATGAAAGTAACTTAGCTCATTAAAAGTGAGAAAAGTAATTGAAATTTGAGGAAGGGTAGACTTCCATAGATGCAAATGTTGCCAGGTAGGTATATATGGTAGTGAGATTCTGTGGAAGTTACACAACTAACAACAACTAGTAAATTGGGTGTGCAGAATGCATAGATTAACCATACTGTATTATCAAAACAGACAACTATGAGAGAGAGGATATTGATATAATCAAGAAATATATATTATATAATGACTATATATTAATTGTGTAACACACAATTATTGGATTTTAAATAATTTAATTATTATGTCTTCTGAATAATATATCTGCATTTGTTATATATTATTGTGCAAAAAATTTAGCATTTTAGAGCAACATGAATATATTACTTTACATTTGGGTCAGAAGTCTGGGTCTTCTATTCAGGATGTCACGTGAAACAAGTTCTCTACATGGACCGTGATCTCATCTGACGCTTCGAATTATCTTCCGAGTTTACTAGTTGTTGGCAGAATTCAGTCCCTTGTGGTTGTATGAGTGAGGCCCAGTTTTCCCTCCCTCCCTCCC
>NW_016820890.1:28459-40772 GCF_001698545.2 Rhinopithecus bieti | reverse complement strand
TCATTTCTTTTCTCTCTTTCTTTCTCCTTTCCTTCCTTCTCCCTCTCTTTCTTTCTCTCTTTCTTTTCTTTCTCTTTCTCTCTCACTTTCTTTCTTCTTTTTTTTTTGAGATGGAGTCTCACTCTGTTGCCCAGGCTGGAGTGCAGTGGCATGATCTTGGCTCACTGCAAGCTCCGCCTCCCGGGTTCACGCCATTCTCCTGCCTCAGCCTCCAGAGTAGCTGGGATTACAGGCACCCACCACCACTCCCAGCTAATTTTTTGTATTTTTAGTAGAGATGGGGTTTTACCGTGTTAGCCAGGATGGTCTCGATATCCTGACCTTGTGATCCGCCTGCCTCGGCCTCCCAGAGTGCTGGGATTACAGGCTTGAGCCACCGTGCCTGGCCTGTCTGTTTCCTTTCCTTCCCTTCCCTTCCCTTCTCTTCCTTCCCTCCCTCCCTTCCTTCCTTCCTTCCTTCTTTCCTTCCTTCCTTCCTTCCTTCCTTTTTCTTTCTCCTTCCTTCCTTCCTTTCTTTCTCCTCCTTTCCTTTTCTTTCTTTTTCTCTTCCTTCTCTTCTCTTCTCCCTTCCCTTCCCTTCCCTTCCCTTCCCTTCCCTTCCCTTCCCTCCCCTCTCCTCCCCTCCCCTCCCCTCCCTTCCATTTCCTTCCCTTCACTGGACCTCATTCATTCATACAAACACAATGGACAATATTCTCCCAACAACTCAGAAAGAAAATTGGACCTTGGGACACTTGGGGACACTTTCAGCTCCTTGAAGCTATATTAAGTACCTAGATATACGTCCTATTCACAGCATGACAGCTAAAATTAGTTAAAACCAGCAAAAGGGTCTCTCTCCAGTCTACTACAGTGGAATTTTATATAATGTAATACAACCAGGGAAGTAATTGTTCCACCACATTCACAAATTTCTTTCATACTCTATATGGTGATTTGGATATAAACAACAGAGAGTGAGCACTTTAGCTGTCATCTTAGAAATCTGCCTACTACAAAATGCTTTCTATTATAGTTTTATTTTTTTTCTAAAAATTATTGGAATTTTATTCAATATTCCAATTAGGGATTAGTAAGTTGTTGTTGAAGTGCCTGGCTAGATCAGAACAATTTGTGATAAATGGAGGATATTCTCCATTTTTTGATGACAGGTGAGAAGACAAACTCAATAGATGCAAGCGTTGCCAGGTAGGTATACATATGGTAGTGAAATTCTGTGGTAATAATAGAATTAACAATTGATAAAAATGGCTTAGACCAGAAAAATTATCCTGTTTATTCAGGGTTTGGTATAGTTGAGGTCAGTTTACAAAAGAACTAGCATTTGAGTAATGGAATATAATGGCTGAAATTTCTATTTCTAAGTCAAATTCCACCTTAAATTGTCTCACAATCTAAGTGAGCTCCAGAAAAGAATTATATTACCATTATTATAATATGCTGAGATTATTCTAAAGATCATACAAATAGAATAATTTTTCCATAGTGAAAACGCAGTGTGTTCTGTTCTTTCATGGAAAACACAGTGACCATCCCACAAGTCGTTTGAAGAGTCTAGGAATATGAGAACATGAGATCTCCAGATCCACAGTTAGTTGTATTATTGGTGGGCATCAATATTTCTTTTCAGCAGTGGTAGAGAAACTTTTCTCCATATTTCAGCCATCCCCATCATGATAAGACAACTCCATGATTATCCTTCAAAATAAGCAAAAAATCAAATTTCCTTAAGAAAACAAAGAAAGCTATTATATCTGGGTGATTATTGATTAAGGGAAAGTAAATAAATCTGGAAAAATATTATTAATAAAGCTGTGAAGATGAGTGGGAATATAAAGATTATTAGAGACAGTATGAATATTGGGTATTTCAGTAATTAATATACTTACAAAAGTGAAAATATTATAATAAATGTATGGTTAATTTAATATAGAGTGAATTGGTATAGTAAGATAACAAAATTTAGTTTTGCTCATATAGAGAAAAATAGTGAAGAGAAGCAGGGGATTACTGTAACTGCACATGCAAGAATGAAAATTCCAATTTACTATATTTGACAGAGTGCCATTAAAAATGGCAGTGTTCCCAGTTAAACCTATTTCCTTGGCTTTCAAAAAAATCACACATTGCTGAGTTGCATGAGGATTTGTCTTTACCCTCCTACTGACAGTTATTGTCCAAGATTTTGTTGGAAATCCACAAAAACTTAAAGTAGAATCAGTAAAAGATTATCAGATTTTAAATAAAATACTTGAGTTCAAGTCAAAGTACTACCTCTTATTAAATATATGATCTCTATCCAATCACTTAATTTCTAGGAGGTGGTTGTATCTTTTTTAAAATAGACATAATATAACTTATCCTATGAACTTCAGTGTACTAAAATCATATCAAATTATGTCATGTAAAAGCCAGTTATTTGCAAACATTAGGTAGATTTAAGTAAAATATTATCATAATATTTATTATATTTAATCATTATTTAATAATTGATATGATTAAATGTTTTATTTGCAAAGTGTAAGAAAGGAAATATAATAAAATTATTATTTGTACAGTAATGCTTATAATATGATGATTATTATGAATAATAATGACAATATATACATTACAGTCCTTGCACTATAGGAGATTACTATCTTGATGGAGACACAGAAAATTGAAGAGGCATAATTAGATAAAAATACAAGTATCCAATTAAATAGAAGCAAATCAAATCATGTAAATTATAGATAATTGACTATGTTTACAAACCTTAGAAGCCATGTTTTTAGTACAGTACCCTGTAAATCTCTAACACTCTTTCTAATGATAGAATGGCATTGTCTTTTACAATAATAATCAATAATGTTATTTCTATATTTTTAGGAATGAACATAATTCTATTTTCCAAGAAATGGACAATAGCCAAAGTTTAACCATTTGACATTAGACATGAGATGTCCTCTGTTGACAAGGGCTGCTCCTGTGAGTCTCTGTGATGAACATACACATTTTTGGGTCTTTATGGTAGATAATTTATATTCCTTTGGGTATATACTCAGTAATGGGATTGCTGAGTCAAATGGTAGTTCTGTTTTGAGTTCTCTGAGAAATCATCAAACTGCCTTCCATGATGGCTGAGCTAATTTACACTTCCACCAGCAGTTTATAAGTGTTCCTTTTTCTCCACAACCTTGCCAGCATCTATTATTTTTTGACTCTTTAATAATAGCCATTCTGACTGGTGTGAGATGACATCTCATCGTGGTTTTCATTTGCATTTATCAGTGACATTGAGTTTTTATTTTTTTCCATATGTTTTTTGGCCATGTGTATGTCTTCTTTTGAAAAACATCCATGCCATTTGCCCACTTTTTAATGGATTGTTCATTTTTTTTCTTGTAAATTTAAGCTCCTTATAAATGCAAGATATTAGACCTTTGTCAGAGGCATAGTTTACAAATATTTTCCCGTTCTGTAGGTTGTCTGTTTACTCTGTTGATAGTTTCTTTTGGTGTGCAGAAGCTCTTTAGTTTATGTCCCATTTGTCAGTTGTTGCCTTTGTTGCAATTGCTTTTAGCATCTTACTCATGAAATCTTTGTCAGGTCCTATGTCCAAAATGATATTGCTTAGGTTGTCTTTCAGGATTTTTAAATCACATGTTTTTACTTTGTTCAGAGTGATTCTACTGTAAATTAAGAACATAGGTTTTGGCTCAATTTTAGCATTCTAATTTAATTCACCATGTGAATTTTGATTAAAATAAAAAACCACATTAATGTATTATCTATTAACCAAAATAAAATTTACAAATTATATTGTGTCATTAATTAAACATAAATAGTAGATACTTTGTATTCTTGATTCAGATTTTAAAACTTTTTTTACAATAGTTTTAGATTTATAGAAAAATTGTCAATATAATTTGAGTTGTTATATACTTGAAATCACATTTGCTATATTATTACTATATTACATTAATATGGTACATTTTTTTCTATTAAAGCACCAATACTGATACATTATTATAAGTTAAAGTCATGCATTATTCAGATTTTCTTATTTTCTAGCTAATTCTAGCCAATGTTCTAGGATCCCTACCAGGATCCACATTACTTTTTTTTTTTGGTCATGTTTCGTTGGCTTTTCCTGGCTGTGATAGTTTATAATACCTTTTTGAAAAGTATCTTGTGAGTTGAGAACTAATTGCAAGGTATTTTATAGGCTGCCTCTCTATTGGAATATGTCTGATATTTCCCCCCTGATGATTAACCTGATGTTATGGAGTTTGAGGAGGGATACCACAAAGATAAAATAAAAATCTCATCACCTCATATTGACAATACATATGAATGATTCAGCATGACTTATCACTGTTAATGTTTGATCACCTGTCTAAGTAGTACTTTTCAGCTTTCTCTGCTATATATTTACTCTTTTGTTCCCCTCTTCTTACTGTAATCCTTGAAAAGAGGTTATTAATACAGCCCAAGAAGTAGGAAGTTATGCTCCACCTCCTTGAGGTTAGAATATCTATATACATTATTTGAAATTTTTTGTTGTTCAAATTCTTTCTGTTTTGGCCATGAGGAGCTCTTTCCATTGACTCTTGGGTGTGCTCTGTAAGTGTGTATGTGTGTGTACTCTTTTAAGCACTTACTTAATTACTGTCTCTGTACCATGCTCCAGATTAATCTTGTCAATTTCCTGTCTCAATCCCAGAATCAGTCCATTTTGGTTCCTTTTAATTCAAAATGACATTAGGAACCAGTATTTGATTTTAGGTGTGCCTAAATCTTCGCATCTCTGCACTATTAGTTGACAGAGAAATATATATATATAATATAGATATATACACACACACACATATATACATATACATTAATATAGTAGTATGGTAAACTGTGTATACAAACTATAACTATTCCTATAGTATTACCTGTTACAATTTCACTCAAAATGGTTAAAAATTCCATGCTTTAACTCTTAACGCTTTACGTCTGACAATCACTGACCTGTTGCCATGTCTATAATTTTCCATTTTTCAGAGTATAATATAAATGCAATTTTAAAAAAAAGAATGGTTTTCAGCATCCCTTCTTTCTTTATTTTATTAAATTAAATTTAATTTTAAGTTCTAAAATACATGTGCAGCATGTGCAGGATAGTTACACAGGTAAACATGTGCCATAGTGGTTTGCAACAGCTATCAACCCATCACCTATGTATTAAGCCCTGAATGTATTAGCTATTTATCCTGATGCTCTCCCTTTCCCTGAACCCACGCACTCCAACAGGGCCCAGTAGGTGTTGTTCCCCTCCCTGTTTCCATGTGTTCTCATTGTTCAGCTCCACTTATAAGTGAAAACATGTGGTGTTTGTTTTTCCATTCCTGCATTTGTTTGCTGAGAATAATGGCTTCCAGCACCATCCATGTCACTGTGATGGACCTGATCTTGGTCCTTTTAATGGCTACATAGTATTCCATGGTGTATATGTATCACATTTTCTTTATCCAGTCTATCATTGCTGGACATTTGGCTTGATTCAATATCTTTGCTATTGTGAATAGTGCTATAATTAACATACACATGCATGTATCTTTATAATAGAACGATTTATATTCCTTTGGGTATATACCCAGTAATGGAATTGCTGGGTCAAGTGATATTTCAGGTTCTAGGTCTTTGATAAATTGCCATACTGTATTCCACTATCGTTAAACTAATTTATATTCCTATCAACAGTGTAAAAGCATTCCTATCTCTCCACAGTGTCACCAACACCTGTTGTTTCTTCACTTTTTAATAATTGCCATTCTGACTGGCATGAGATGGTATATCATTGTGGTTTTAATTTGCATTTCTCTAATGATCAGTTATGTTAAGATTTTTTAATATGCTTTTTGGACACATAATGTGTCTTTTAGAGAAGTTTCAAATCATGTCCTTTGCCCACTTTTTAATGTTTTTTTTTTTTTTTGTAAATTTATGTAAATTCTTTGTAGACTCTGGATAGTAAACCTTTGTCAGATGGATAGGTTGCAAAAATGTTTCCCCATTCTGTAGGTTTTCGGATCACTCTGATGATAGTTTATTTTGCTGTGCAGAAGCTCTTTAGTTTAATTAGATCCCATTTCTCAATTTTGGCTTTTGTTGTGATTGCTTTTGACATTCTCTTTATGAAGTCTTTGCCTGTGCCTATATCCTGAATGGTATTACCTAGATATTCTTTTTATATATATATATATATACTTCTGGGTTTTACATTTAAGTCTTTAATCCATTTTGAGTTTATTTTTATATAAGGCGTAAGGAAAGAGTCCAGTTTCCATTTTCTGCATATGACTAGCCAGTTCTCCCAGCACCATTTATTAGAAAGGGAATCTTTTCCCCATTGCTTGTTTTTGTCAGGTTTGTCAAAGATCAAATGGTTGTAGATGTCTAGTCTTATTCTGAAGTTCACTATTATGTTTAATTGGCCTATGTGCCTGTTTTGGTACCAGTACCATGTTATTTTGTTTACTGTAGCCTTGTAGTATAATTTGAAGTTGGTAGTGTGATGCCTCCAGCTTTATCTTTTTGCTTAGGGTTGTCTTGACCATATGGGCTCTTTTTTGGTTCCACATGAATTTTAAAATAGTTTTTTCTAGTTCTGTGAATAATGTAATTGACAGTTTAATGGAAATAGCAATAAATCTATAAATTACTTTGGGCAGCATGACCATTATCATGATATTGATTCTTCCTATCCATGAACATGGAATGATTTTCAATTTGTTTATGTCCTCTCTGATTTCCTTGAGCAGTGGTTTGTAGTTCTCCTTGAAGAGTTATTTCACTTCGCTTGTTAGCTGTGTTCCTAGGTATTTTATTCTCTTTGTAATAATGGTGAATGGGAGTTCATTCATGATTTGGCTCTCTGCTTGTCTGTTGTTGATGTATACAAATGCTTGTAATTTTCTGACGTTGATTTTGCATCATAGGATTATGCTGAACTTGCTTATCAGCTTAGGAAGCTTTTGCACTGAGATGATGAGGTTTTCTAGATATAGGATGATGTCATCTGCAAACAAAGACACTTTGACTTTCTAAGTGACCTATTTGACTACGCTGATTTCCTGATTGCCCTGGCCAGAACTTCCAATACTATGTTGAAGAGGAGTGATGAGAGAGGACATCCCTTTCTTGTGCTGGAATGCTTCCACCTTTTGCTCATTCAGTATGATATTGTCTGTGGGTTTGTCATAAATGGCTCTTATTATTTTGAGGTATGTTCCTTCAATATCTCGTTTATTAAGAATTTTTAACGTGAAAGGAGGTTGAATTTTATCAAAGGCCTTTTCTGAGTCTGTCGAGGTAACATGCGGTTTTTCAAATTGCTTTTCTGTGTTGAATTGGATGATAATTTGCTCTAATTATTATTACAGCTTTTCTGTACTTGATTTGGTTTTAAACTGTTCTACTTTCATTAATTTTTAAGATAGAACCTTAAGTTGATGAATTAAGCTCTTTCACGTTTTCTAATATATGCATTCAGTGCTATAAATTTCCCTCTAATAACTGTTTTCAATGCATTTCACAAATTTTCACAATTTTGATTTTATTTTTAAAATACAATTCTATATTTTAATTTAACTTAGTTCACAATATTTGTATTATTTAGAAGTGTGTTGTTTTATTTCAAATATTTGGTAATTTACCATCTATCTTTAAATTATTGATTTTTAATTGAATTCCACAATGACTTCTCTTTTTCTAACTTCTTACAGTCTGTTTTATGGTACACAATACGGTTGATCTTGGTGAATGTTCTCTGTAGTCACGAGAAGAATGTGTTTTCTGCTACTGAATGAAGTAGTCTATAATTGTCAATTAGATAAAGTTGACTGAATGTTGTTTAGGTCAACTACATCTTTATTGATTTTCTACTCGCTTGATCTGTCAATTACTGAGGCAGCAGTGCTGAGGTCTTTAAATGATAATAGTGAATTGGTCTATTTCTCCTTTCGGTAGTGTTTTGATACTCTGTGAGGCGCATATGTTTAGAACTAGTATGCCTTTATAAATAATCGGCCTGTTATTCCTGATGATTTACCTAGTTACTTCAGTTTCCTTTTGATTAATGTTAGCATGATACATCGCTCTTCATATATTTACCTTTAAACTGTTAAGAGTCTTTGTATTTAAAGTTGTGGGTTTGTTTTTTGTTTGTTTGTTTGTTTTGTTTTTTGTAGGCAGCATATATTTAGAAGTTTTAAAAAGTCCTCTCGGAAAATCTCTGTGTGTTTCTTTTCTCAGACAGAGTCTTGCTCTGACACCCAGGTTACAGTACAGTGGCACAATCATGGCACACTGTAGCCCCAACCTCCTGGGCTCAGGCCTTCCTCCTGTCTCATTCTCCCAAGTAGCAGAGAGTACAGATGTGTGCCAACACATCCAGCTAACTTTTACTTTTTTGTAAAGATAAGGTCTTGCTGTGTTGCCTAGGCTGGTCTCGAACTCCTGGCCTCAAGCAATCTTCCTGCCTCAGCCTCCCAAAGTGCCGAGATTACAGGTATAAGCTACTGCAGGTAGCCAATCTATTTTAATTTTGTATTTAGATGATTCATATTTAAAGTGATTATTGAAACATTTTTATTACAATCTTTTATCTTTATAACTATTTACTGTTGCGTTTGTTATTTGTTTCTTTTTCTCCTCTTTTTTTGCCTTCTTTGGTTTTAATTGAACATTTTACAGGATTGTATTTTATCTTCTCCCTACTGTGTTAACTATACTTCTTTTAAGAAATTTTAGTAGTTGTTGAAGAGTTTACAACATACTCTTAAATAATCTAAACTCACCTTCCGATAACTATACAGCTTCATTTATAGTGCAGGTACAGGGTCACCCAGGTTTCTCTTCCCATTCCTTCTGAAATTGCATCATTCCTTTCACTTATCCCTATGTTATAATCACCCAATATACTCTTGCTATTATTTCTTAACACAGTTAGTTATCATTGAAATCAATGCAGAAAAAGAAAAAAAAATCATCATATTGTCTTTCTCCAGTTGTCTAGCTTTCTTTATACAGATAAACATTTTCATCTGTATCATTTTCCCTCTTCCCCAAGACTTTTAAAAAAATATTTTGTTTTGTTTTATTTTATTTTATTTTATTTTATTTTATTTTATTTTATTTTATTAAGTTCTGGGATACAAGTGCAGGATGTGCAAGTTTGTTACATAGGTAAACGTGTGCCAGGGTGTTTTGCTGCACCTATCAACACATCAACTATGTATTAAGTCCTGTATGTATTAGCTGTTTATACTGATGCTCTCCCTCCCACAACCGCTCCAACAGGCCCCAGTGTGTGTTGATCCCCTTCCTGTGTTCATGTGTTCTCACTGTTCAGCTTCTGCTTGTAAGTGAAAACATGCCCTGAGACGTTTTTTTTTTTTTTTTTTTTTAAACATTTCTTGGCCGGGTGCGGTGGCTCAAGCCTGTAATCCCAGCACTTTGGGAGGCCGAGACGGGCGGATCACGAGGTCAGGAGATCGAGACCCTCCTGGCTAACACGGTGAAACTCCGTCTCTACTAAAAAATACAAAAAACTAGCCGGGCGAGGTGGCGGGTGCCTGTAGTCCCAGCTGCTCGGGAGGCTGAGGCAGGAGAATGGCGTGAACCCGGGAGGCGGAGCTTGCAGTGAGCTGAGATCCGGCCACTGCACTCCAGCCTGGGCGACAGAGCAAGACTCAAAAAAACATTTCTTGAAGACAATTCTGTTGTGGATAAATTCCTTCTGTTTTCTTTGAGAATTTTTGTTCGTTTTTTAATTCACTTTTAAAAGATAGTTTTAAAAAATAGAGAATTGTAGATTGACGCATTTTTTTCATTTAACATATTAAATATATCACTCTATCTTTTCCTGCTTGTATGGCTTCTGAGGAAATGTACACTTTAATTCTATAGGTATAGCGATTCCCTTTCCCCTTTGATTTTAAGATTTTTGTTTTCTTTTTCTTTGCCTTTCCATTTGAAAATAATGTTAGTGTTTTTTGCTTGTTTGCTTTCTTTTGATGTGCATTAATTGGTTATGGTACTCACTGAATTTTCTGAATCTGTAGTTTGGTGTCAATCATTAATTTGGGAAGATCTTGGTCATTATTGTGAGGAAACATTTTAAACTGTCCACTTTCAAGGCATGATAAATCTGAGTACCGGCAGCCAGACTGAGGATGTAACAAACTGCACGACTCACACACCTAGAAATTCACCATAAGTGAACAGAATGTAGAGGAGGGGTCAGCCCATAAAAGGGAAGAAAGTTTTGTTATTGGGAAATAGAAACTTAAGTGGGGAATGGGGACTGGGTAATAACGTTATCAGGGGGATAATGACACATAGGTAACGTCTGGGAGGATTGTAACCCCATAGAACTCAACCAATGAGGAACTGAGGGGATGGACTTGCGTGGTAGGAGATAAATTACCTGTTGTAACTGCTCTGGGTGTGTCTGCCTACCAGACACTGGATCTTGCAAGACCACCATTAAAAATCTCGCTTCCGGCTGGGCGCGGTGGCTCAAGCCTGTAATCCCAGCACTTTGGGAGGCCGACGACGGGCGGATCACGACGTCAGGAGATCAAGACCATCTTGCCTAACAAGGTGAAACCCCATCTCTACTAAAAAATACAAAAAACTAGCCGGGCGAGGTGGCGGGCGCCTGTAGTCTCAGCTGCTCGGGAGGCTGAGGCAGGAGAATGGCCTAAACACGGGAGGCGGAGCTTGCAGTGAAAAAAAAAGAAAAAAAATCTCGCTTCCACTGTTCTTTGTGTCTCTGACACCATTCTTTGGGTTTGGACGGGTAAGTGTGTGTTTCTCAAAATTATTACTACTATTTTTTCTGATACATTTTCTTTTCCTTTTCTCTCTGATATACTTAGTAGACATGTGTTAAGACTTTTCAAATGTCACACAATTTTTGGATCTTTTGCTTTTTTCATTTTTTACATTATCTTTATTCATTTATTACATTTCAATATGAGGTGTTTCTATTGACTCATCTTCTAGGTCACTGATTCAGGTATATTACTTTTTAAATTAGGGAGAAAAGAAGGTTGCTGGACTAATCCAGTTGTTCAGTTTCTGTGTATAATATATTGACATCTGGAGCTTTGAAGACTAGGAAAGGACCGCCCATCCCAAAGTTAGAAGATTCCTACAGATAACAAAGGACTCTCTGTAGAGTGTGTCTTTTGTATGAAAGTTACCCAATTCAAAGACCAACCCCCCACCACCAGCCCTTGTTTTATGGGCTCTGATACTTTTGAGACATTATTCATCTGCCCTAATCACCTTGACACCAGGCCTCAGACAACTAGACAATGTCCTTACACCCTGGAATCCACTGTAATTATTCAAAGTAGCCAATCCTAAAACCTATTACATTTCTCAGATTTAAAATTTTCTTCCTATTTTAACTTTTTCAACATTCCACTTTCCATCTTTATACAGCTGGTATTTTGGTATCATTATTTCCAAATTTCATAAACTTCATGTGGAATATCTGATCTACCAATCTGATTCTCTACAACATGCTACCAAACTAGTCACTATCATTACCCAACACCTTTTGTAATGTTTTACATGCTTCTCACAGACCCTGTAATATATGAAATATTTACATGTTGTTGATTTTGTATTCATTTGTGTCCTTGTATCCCAGAAGGTAAACCTCAAGTCTGAAAAAATCAGTATATATTATTTAGTTCTGTATTCACACCATATTGCAGGTGTGCTCAATAATCATTAGTATAATTTATTTATTTAATGAATTAATTAGGTCATTATACTGATAATAGCTAACATTTATGTCTACTATTAATCAGTTATTTTGTTAAACATGATGTTTATTACCTCATCTAACCCTTAGATTTCTAATTCAACTTCTCTTTAGAGAGAATATGTGACTATTTATAATAATAAAAAGAGGATGACCCCGTCTCTACTAAAAAATACAAAAAACGAGCCGGGCGAGGTGGCGGGCGCCTGTAGTCCCAGCTACTCGGGAGGCTGAGGCAGGAGAATGGCACAAACCCGGGAGGCGGAGCTTGCAGTGAGCTGAGATCCGGCCACTGCACTCCAGCCTGGGCGACAGAGCAAGACTCCGTCTCAAAAAATAAAATAAAATAAAATAAAAAATAAAAGAGGATGAATCTAGCTGGTTGCAAATCCATAGTTTTATGTCTATAATTTACAATGTCTTATATTTTAACAACTCTCTTAGAAAATAGATTTAAATTATAATTCAGCACAGAAAAGTCATTGTGGGCCAACTATTAAA
>NW_016820890.1:9193-27703 GCF_001698545.2 Rhinopithecus bieti | reverse complement strand
GTAATAAAATTTTTAAAAACAAAAGTTCAAAAATTAGTGTCTCTTATGAGTAACTATTGGTACTTGATCCCATATAAACAGTATTTATAGTAATAAAATGCATAATTTTTATAATAATCATTACTAACTTTAGATAAACCACAAATTTCTTTTCAATGTTCACTTTCAGATTATGCTTTTTCAGGAATTTGTAAACACTATTTACACTGAGGAGAAAATATAGAACAATTAGAATAAGAATTGTTAAATCTCTGAATATTTCCAAGCAGGTGACACCACTGTAATGTTTTCTCACACTGGCTTTCCATGTGTGCCTGTTTCAGCTATTCTTTTAATCCATCACCCACACTACTCTTGCTAATATTTTCCATTCATCCATTATCAAGGCAGTTGTAATTCGCTTGTTCAATATGTTGACTCTGACAAAGAAGCTCCTCTTTGCTTATGAAATTTAGTTCTCACATTGCTGCCATTAGTGTAATTCAGATTTTATCTGACAGAATAAATGAGAAAATGTTACCCACACAAAAAAGAATCTAACATACTTCTATGAGGAACATGTTATATTTATAAGATGGGGCATCAATTGATAATACAAGAAATTCAAACAAGTTAGAATAAACTTTTTTTCTATAAATATGTATTTCTAATATTTTATGGCAGGCTTGTAATGAAAAGCATAATACAAACTATGCTATTTTGTCTTATATATGCTTGGGATTTGTGTTTGATATATACTATTGATTTTCCTTGAAGTGTAGAAATATATATATGCATATGTATGCATGTATATGTTTGTGCATACACACATACTTATTTTAAAATAAACTTGCTAGTATGTCATGCTTCTAAAACTTCTATTTTTCCTTCATAAGGAATAATGTCATTTGAGGTTCAACTTGGTTTATTAATACTTTTCTTTGAAGGGAAATGAGAAACATTCACTTTCAAGTGTAAATGTAACAGAACACTGATTATTTTCAGTCCCCTGATATTTTCAAAGACTTAAATGGAAGAAAACTGTTGATTCAGTGTTTTGTTTGTACAATGTTAAAAATAGATTTTTTCTTCCTTTTTTAACTTTTTTTATTATTATACTTTAAGTTCTAGGGTACATGTTCACAATGTGCAGGTTTGTTACATATGTATACATGTACCATGTTGGTGTGCTGTACCCATTAACTCATCATTTACATTAGGTATATCTCCTAATGCTATCCCTCCCCACTCTCCCCTCCCCACAATAGGACCCGGTGTGTGTGGATAGTTCTCTGGTATTGTTTAAATATTTTTTATTTAAACACAATTGAGAGACTTGTAATCTGAAACTTTAAAGAATATGAAAACATATCTGTGGCATATATTTTAAGTAAATTAATTATTCCCTCATTAAATTTGGATCCTTAACAATGATCTAATTGTACAATAAATTGGCAATAAGAAATGAAAGTTTAACTAGTCTCACACACCTAGGTAGTTATTGCCATGTACCAATATTAACACAAAAGTAGGAACTAGAAACAGCACACATTTATTAACTCACAGTTTTCTGGATCAGAAATGTGACTACTTTATGTTTCTCACAAGGGTACAAATCAAGGTGTCAAAAAGGGCTGTGTCATCTCAGACTCATGCAGGAAATGATCTACTTCTAAGCACGTGAAGATATTGGCAGGTATCTGGCCGGGCGCAGTGGCTCACGCCTCTAATCCCAGCACTTTGGGAGGCCGAGGCAGGCGGATCACAAGGTCAGGAGATCGAGACCACGGTGAAACCCCGTCTCTACTAAAATACAAAAAATTAGCCGGGCGTGGTGGCGGGCGCCTGTAGTCCCAGCTACTCAGGAGACTGAGACAGGAGAATGGCGTGAACCCGGGAGGCGGAGCTTGCAGTGAGCCGAGATCGTGCCACTGCACTCCAGCCTGGGCGACAGAGCCAGACTCTGTCTCAAAAAAAAAAAAAAAAAAAAAATGATATTGGCAGGTATCTGTTCCCATTAAACTGATGTCCACTGGGTGGCAAGAAGCCTCCTTCACGTTACTGAAACAACGGTCTCTTTATGTGGCAGCTTACGTTTTGACAACCAGCAAGGAAGAGCATCAAGAGAACTGGCCAGCAAGAAGTTACAATCTTACATAATTTATTTTCAAAAGGGACATTCCATCACCTTTTGTGTTTTTCTTTGGTAAGAAACAAATCACAAGCATCACCCACTATCCAAGAGAAGGAGATAAAGCCGTGAATATCAGAAAAACTAAGGGCAAATTTAGAGTCTTTCTACCACAGTAACCCAGCTAATTCAGTTAAATCATTGCCAGAAAAGAAAAGCTTTAGATGAAATCTAAGTAGAGAATTGCTTACAGACAATACCCCAGGAGACGGGGAAAAACATAGTAGCCATTTTCCTCCCCAACTTTTCGCTTGCAGGAATGTTTTTTCCTGCTGATGTCTAACATCTTTGAATGGGGAACAAAAAATATTACTAATTAATTTCGTTAATTGAGGAAATTTATTGTAGATTAACAATTATCTCTTTAAGCTAATATTATATACTAAGTGCTGTTCTAACTGCTGGATATACAATGGTTAATAAAACAGAAAACATAAAAGTTAAAATATTCAAGACATTTGGATTAAAAGCATATTAATTATCTTGCTTAAGGTCTTTTATGTTAAAAGTAAATAAGAGCTACTCATTTTATATAAAAATTACTTTTTGGATAACGTAATTGTCAGTAATGAAAGGGATAAGAAAATATTCTCTCATTCTCTCCTGCAGTAATTCCGTTTTCTCTCTAAACTGTGTTTTGATGCTAAGTCCTTATTATTCATATATTTTTATCTCCTATAGTATGATTATCATGGCTTTCCTTGTCCTGATTTTACCCCAATATGTATATACACTTAAATGTATTTAACTGATAAGTAACAGTATCAGAGGTCTTTCTTCTTGAAATATTGAAAATTAAAGACATAGTTTTCCTTCCATATTATTTACATAAAGAGATAATTAAATTTTCTCAAATACTTTTTCAGCATCAATTGATAGGATCATATGACACTTTACTCTTTAACCTACTGATAATACCAATTACAGTGATGTACCAATCTTGCATACCTGGAATAAGTTCCCATTTGATTTGATGACTCATTTAGTTTTAAACATGATAAAGAAAAATATATATTCAGTAAAATTCAGGTAATTGTAGCATCTATTACAATTTTTAAGTACAACTTTATAATGTTTTAGACAATCACTCTGATGTACCCCATTTAGTATGTAGATGTTATACATCTAAAAATGTTGTTACCATTATTGAATTCCATTACTCAAATGAAACTTATTGTGGTCATTTACACATTTTTGTAACATATATTTACACATTCTGCATTTAAAGGACTAGAAGATAATTAAATAAATACTTTCTGTTCATATATTCTGTTAAATCTCAAACAAATAACATCTGCTAGGTTGCTTCCTCTCTACAGAATTACTCTAAATTTTTTGTTATTTTTTGATGTTTTTCCTTTATTTTGGGAGTAAGATATAATAGAACACCCTATAGAGCATCCATTTTATTTGCTTTGATAATATTTACAATGCCTTTCCTGTATTTATCAAGAAACACACAATTCCCTACAGTTAAAGCCATTCAAACTAACAGTAGGAGTTCTTAGTGCTGATGGAGCTATTGATCATACTAACATTAAAATTATGTCTCTTGTAGCAAATGCCAATGATGGAGTTGTACATTAATCAGGAAATCAATATACTTGCCAATAAAAAGGCAACACTTGACAGGATGATGTTGTCAGAAAACCTAGTGGCTGAGAACCAGAAGCTCAGCAACGCAGCAAGTGACCTACTTATTTGACTTCAGACGGCTCTCAAAGAGTCTAAGGAAAAACATAATATAGCACCAAAATGCAAGAAGCTGTGTATTCTCCTTTCATTTAATTCGTTCTACAAGATTAAAGGCTAGCTCATTATTGCAGTCAACTTTAGTTATTCAATTTGTAAAATATTTACCTTGTTTTTCTGATTAGAATTCTAATTTTTTCAGACTGAATATTTATGATAAACACAAATACCTTTGAAAACAAATTTCCTGCTTTCCCACAAAGCCTGTACATTATTATTTTAAAACTACTATTTTAGCAACATATATCTGATAATCTGTATATTTAATTTGACTGAAAGTATTTTAGGCACATAGTTGAATTAAAGTATTTAAATAATTCTGACATACAATTCAAATAAAACAAAAAGATGATTACTGTATCACATATACCTCATATTTTTCTTTCTAAATTATTTTATTCTAGGAAATCAACCTTCAGTTTATTCACTTTTAAGGAAATAAATATAAAATGTGATTTTTAAACTATTTGAATACTGTTATTTGAAAATATTTTATTTTGCTTAATTTGTAGGTCAACTATTAGCATCTTTATGAGTCATAATGGTCCAAATTGTAATAGAATGATTGTTCAAAGGGTGCTTTTGTTATAATGGAAGGTGTTCTATTAGAATATGAAGAAAGGAAAACAGCAAAAAAAAAAAAAAAAAAAAAAAAATCCAAAAAAAAAAAAGTAAAAATCAGATTTCTTTTAAGATTTCCTAGAAACTGCAACGGTCTATAATTAAAACTGTTAGTGGTATTAATTATATATTATATATATGGTACAATAAATTATGTATGTTGTGTGTGTGTGTGTGTGTGTGTATATAAAATACCCAATGACAAAATTCAATAGTTGTTTACATTCTGAATTTCCAACAGATGCTTAAAAGATAGCTAGCTGTAAGTTCACTTTTGCTAAAAAGTTGTAGGGTTGTCCATTCCCTTACCTCTTAAGTACCACAGGCTAAAATTAGTTAAGAATAGATCCAGGTTACATTGTTACTTTAGAAAGTAGTCAGCCGGCCAGGCACGGTGGCTCACGCCTGTAATCCCAGCACTTTGGGAGGCCCAGGCTGGCGGTTCACTTGAGGTCAGGAGTTCAAGACTAGCCTGCCAACATGGCGAAACACTGTCTCCACTAAAAATACAAGAATTAGCTGGGCTTTGTGGCAGGTGCCTGTAATCCTACCTTCTAGGGAGGCTGAGGCAGGAGAATCGCTGAAGCCCGGGAGGCAGAAGTTGCTGTGAGTGGAGATCCTGCCATTGCACTCCAACCTGGGGGATAAGAGTGAAACTTGGCCTCAACAGAAAACAAAACAAAACAAAACAAAACTAGTCAGCCATCCACAAATGGGAGCGATGTGATACTTACAAATTATTGTTGTCCCATAAGTAAAATTATTAACATGGAGCACAAAAAGAAAATTTATATCATGCCAAACATAAAAATTCAAAAATAATTTTGTTGAAGTGCAAAAATAATAAATTTGTAAACAGAAGTCATAATTAATTGTAGACAAAATTTGTTGTCTAAAATTTGTTAAAATCCGTACACCCACGACTTTTTGCACTATACATTGCAAAGTACTTGATTGGAGTTTTAATCCACCTACAGTAGGAAAATAGAAGAAAATTAAAGACTATTAAATACTAGCATTGCCAGTAGTTTTTAAAAGTTATATTTTCTTGAAATTAAATTATTTAAGGAACTGAATCTATTAAGAAAAGTATTTCATGTGTTCAGAAAAATTCCTTAGATTATGTCTTCTCTTTTCAAATAAATGTTTCATAATTTAAAATCACAGATTAAGTGCGACTCAAATTAGATAATGAAAATATGTTTTACTTAATTGCTATTTATTTAGAAAACTATATAGCAATTAGAATGCACATTTATATTATATTACATTTTTATACTATGTAATATATGGTAAACATTCTTCAAAAAAAAAAAAAACTTTTGATGCTCTCAATTCTATTAGAAATTGCTAAAGTATATTCTGAAAAAATATAACCCATAAAAAAATCCCAGTAGTGGCCAGGCGTGGTGGCTCACAGCTGCAACCCCAGAACTTTGGGAGGCCAAGGTAGGCAGAACTCAAGGTCAGCAGTTTGAGACGAGCCTAACCAAAATGGTGAAACCAAGTCTCTACTAAAAATACAAAAATTAGCCAGCCGTGGTGGTGGGCACCTGTAATCCCAGCTACTTGGGGATGCTGAGGCAGAAAATCGCTTGAATCCAGAAGGTGGAGGTTGCAGTGAGTTGAGATGGTGCCATTGCACTCCAGTCTGGGTGACAGAGCAAGACTCCATCTCAAAAAGAAAAAAGAATCCCAATAGCTTTCGCTTTCTAGAGGAATTACTTAAACATGAGTATTTTCATGTAATTGAAAAAACAATATTCTTGAAATTTGGGTATTGTAATTTGCTTGCTTTCTTTTCACTTACATGTAAAGTTTTATTTTAAAATGACAGTTTTGCCCACCAATAGAATAATGTAGGAATATGAATGTCATTAGAGCACTTTTTAACAGTAAGATAAAATACATTTTGTGTTAATAAATATGGCAAAAAGTGGGATATGCTGTATGTTTGAAGATAGGTAACAATGAAATAAACAGAAAAAATATTTTCAAATAAGTAAATTAAAGATGGTTAATGGTGAAGTCATTTGAACTCAACTATAAATTAGTTTTAATTTTACCTTAAGGGTAGAAATAATTGGAATGTTAAATCTACAGGGAAAAACTACTTTGAAAAGCAAAATATTAATTATTCGGGAATTGTTTTCATTTAAATGATCAACCCAGTTGTTTTATGAGATTAGCCTAGCTAATCAAACTGACAATAATTAGGTTTTTGAAAGTATATATTCTACATATATTAGTCTATTATTTCTGTCACGCACAAAAGCTGCCATCAAATCATATACTACCAGCAAAGTTAGAATAATTCACTATGTTAATTTATTTTGCCAAATATTTTAACGGTTTAATTATTTTGTTTTTGGAAAATCTTTAATTCTAACAATGTTATTCCTTCAAGCAATTCTAATTATATAAAATTTAAAGTTGATTTCATACATTGATTAATACCACAAGCAATCAAATTCAACTGCTAAAAGAGTCTATGTCTCTAAGTCATTAAAATGTGTAATTCAATAGAGACTCATTTAAAACCAAAGAGATCAGTTCTTAATATTCTGTTTAAAACAACAACAGCAAATTATACAAATATTGTTATTTCAAGTTGTTTTTGCTCCTTTACAAAGCATTCTCTCTTGAAACTTAATTTTTCAAATATATGTGTATTGCATTCAAATTTAAGGATGTCTGTTTATCATCTATATGATTATGGAGTTTGGAAAAAGAAATGCTGTTTACTTCCACTAAATGCGATGTGTCAGGACGCTGATCTTCATATAGTTTATCTCACACTCTGTGAATGAATTTGCATTACTAGGCTCTCTACTGTGCCAGTTATTTCTTTTTCTTTTCTTTTCTTTCTTTTTTTCTTTCTTTTTCTTTCCCTTTCTTTCTTTCCTTCCTTCCTTCCTTCCTTCCTTCCTTCCTTCCTTCCTTCCTTCCTTCCTTCCTTTGCTTTCTTTTTTTGACCGAGTTTAGCTCTTGTTGCCCAGGCTGGAGTGCAGTGGTGCATCTCAGCTTACTGCAACCTCCACCACCTGGGTTCAAGCGATTCTCCTTCCTCAGCCTCCCAAAGTGCTGGCATTACAGTCATGCATCACCACGGCTGGCTAATTTTGTAATTTTAGTAGAGATGAGGTTTCTCCATGTTGGTCAGGCTGGTCTCGAACTCCTGACCTTGTGATCTACCCGCCTTGGCCTCCCAAAGTGCTGGGATTACAGATGTGAGCCACTGTGTCCAGCCAATATTTCTTTATTACTCAGCTTTAGTAATATAATGTAGTCATTCAATCTGACACTGTGTGGAATAACCGTATTGTCCAGATTTCTTGGTACTCTAAAATGATGGCGATCAGAAGAGGTAATATAGATGTACAAAATTGTACATCTGTGTTATTACCTATTCCATGTAAATAAGAATTGTTTCTAATTATTCTCCTTTCTGATAATAATACAAACGAATGCACTCACCAAATCAATGCTGCTTTCCCACTCCTAAGGCCTTAATAATCTGTCCTAGCAAAGAATACCTGGCTAGCCCAACAGTGAGTGCTGCTACCTCTCTGAGTTGGTGATAGCCTCCAGGATCCATCTGGTTTCTGGATGGGCCAGACCTGTGAATCAAATGGAGATATGATGGAAACCATCATCTCTAAATCCTTCAAATCTGTATTAATTTATGTTGTCTGTCCCAGGATGTATTATTGATTTCTATTTACTGCATTGGCAGAGTGGTAGTTTCCGTGCCTTCACTTTACTTTCTGGACTGTGAGAGATCTTACCCACCAGATCAAGTCATCAGTGTGGGAGTTATGGCAAATACTAAATATGCCAATGCCAATTATCATTTAGGGATTATGAAAGTGACCGCTAGGTGGGTTCATGACTCAATGGATTCCTGCTTAAGCTTCAGCTTATTGTGGATCTACCCGAGCCATGAATCTACCTGGTGGTCATTTTCACAATCCCTAAATGTATAATTGGGATTGCCATACTTAGTATGTGCCATAAATACTAAAGCAATAATTAGGTCTGTCTATGTGTCCAAAAGGCCTCAAAATATTTATTTTATTTTGCCCTGTGTAGTCACTCAGGTAAATAATGATAGATATGTCTGTGCAAGCACTGGGTATTCATTAGTGGCATACTCTCAATAGTGCTGCTGCATTCTTCTTCCAGGAGACCTAGCTCCTTTTCTGTCAGTAGATTCTGAATTTGGAAAGTGAATGGAGTACAGAAACCGGCCCAGGAACCATCAGGTTTTTATGTAGTCAGTTTTCATGATCTCCAGGAGTCTTTACCAGCTATTTAAATCATGTATTTTGGGAGAAAGCCCACATATCAGTAAGTATTTTTCTATCTAAACTTTTGTTATGGCTCCCTTGATCAGTACAGGCTCAATGCAGATTCTGCCAACATCACAGACAGATTTGAAAAATATGTGGCCATCAGAGATGTCC
This sequence comes from Rhinopithecus bieti, assembly GCF_001698545.2. Lineage (NCBI taxonomy): Eukaryota > Metazoa > Chordata > Mammalia > Primates > Cercopithecidae > Rhinopithecus > Rhinopithecus bieti. Next base: position 18,694 of record NW_016820890.1, on the reverse strand, counting down.
CATGTTTCACCGAAAGTATTAACCTTTTATGTATCCACCTTAATTGGTCATTGGATGAGGGTGTGCCCTTCTGCAAGGCAATTTTCTGTACCTGAGGCAAGCACTGAAGAGGTGAGATCTGAAAGCAGTCTGCTAATAGCTGGAACAGCAAGTCTCCCTTAAAGGAATATTTGGATGATACATCTTTCTCTTCACCACACGTTGAACTAAATGTTATATCAAAATACTGAGATAACTTAAACGATTGAGAAAAGCATACTAACACTTTAGAAACAAGAAAAAAGTCAACTGGCTATTTTATTTTGTTGACCAGATGATTTGGCAATTTATTGAGCATATTGTTGACTGCTATAGCAATTGATGTAACTAATAAAAAGTTACATGCTTTAAAGGCTAAATAATTCCATTATTACAGTATTTTACACCCCCTTCAAAAAATTATGAAAGCACATAAGTGAGGCAGATGATGAAGGACAAAACAACAGCATATCTCATCCACTCTACCACAAAGTTTCTTTTTCTGAATTTAGTTTGTGACCTAAAGAAATAATCTGTGGTGAAAAACTAAATTTTAACTATTTTTTTTAATTCATGTGAAAAGGATATTTTATATATACTGAATAACTTAATACCAGAAAATGAATTACAAAAGTAGAGATAGGACTTTCAGACCTTTATTAAGAAAATTCACAGACAATGATATATATATATATTTTTCTCTGCTGCACGTTAAAGGAAAAGAATGCTACAACCAGTAACAAGAAGATATATTTGTTTTCGTTTTTGGATGAAACTGACCTTAGGAAGATCAGAGTATAAAAAAGAAGAAAATGGAATTTTGGTGATGTCATTGAGCTGCTGGATTATCTATTTGAAGCGACCCTCCTCTGGAATCTGCAGTAATCCAATGATACTCCAAATTATTTGGGCCAGTTTGAGCCAAATTTTCTGTTACTTTAAAGAATCAAGTTTTCTGAGAGCTGAAACAGATGGAAAAAAAAAAAAAAAAAAGGAAAACAAGTTTACTGATTTGAATATTACAATAATTATATAAGTGAAAGAGTGAGATATTAAGTTTTTGTCAGAAGTCACATGTTGTAAAGAGAAAGAAACTAAGCTTTAACCAACTTAAAACAAAAACAAAATAGAACAAATTCAGAAACAATTATTAACTTGCATAATCAACAAGAGGAAGGATAGGGGCATAGATTCCTTTGCTCAGTGGAATTAAAATATGATTCTCAGCCCGGAGCGGCAGCTCATGACTGTAATCCCAGCACTTTGGGAGGACAAGATAGGCGAATTACAAGGTAAGGAGTTCAAGACCAGCCTGGCCAACATGGTGAAACCCCGTCTCTACAAAAAAAATACAAAAATTAGCCGGGCATGGTGCGCGTGCGCCTGAAATCCCAGCTACTCAGGAGGCTGAGGCAGGAGAATTGCTTGAACTCGGGAGGCAGAGCTTGTAGTGAGCCGAGATTACGCCACTGCACTCCAGCCAGGGCGACAGAGGATGACTTTTTCTTAAAATTAATTAATTAATTAATTAATTTAAATAAAATATGATATGATTCTCTTATTTTCATTTATTTTCTGTTTTCCCCTGGTTTGGTTTTTTTCATGCTGTCTTTTTAACCTAAGCCTGAGTCATGGGCACTGATGACTGCCAGACTTACATTTTTCCAATTTCACTAACAAGTGGATTAATTCTTTTTTCTTTAGTTTAGTACTGGAAAGAATTGAAAGGTACTCGATAAAAATTCTAGGTGGCCCCAATCAAATCATAAGGCTACTCATGTGTGCAGAGATGTAACGTAAACCAATTAGCAGACGCCACTAGAGTCCTGTAGCTTAAGTTGGAAAAAAGCAATTCCCTCAGAGATGGTTTTGTAAGATGTATGGAGAAATTCCAAGAATGACAATATGGATGTCTTCTAAAGTAATGGAATAGGTTTTAGATTTGGTCTAACTCCATGATCTGGGTTTTCATTTAGAATGGTTAAAAATAATACTTCCCACAATTGACTAAATTGCCAGATTTATCAATAGTACTAGATTGTAACTTTAAGATACACTTAAGTATATGAAAATGAGATAAAAATATGAATAAGTTACTTCATAACCAACTTCGTGTCAATCTAATAGAAACACAAAGGGCTTCCAAATCTCATTTCACCATTTACATGTTATAGCACAATGATAACTCATTTAATTCATAATAAAAACAAATGTATTTTTTCTCAGTAAATAAATCATTACTTTACACATTCAACTAATAATATTTTTTAACTATATATACCTTGTACAAATCTTCTTCCAAGAAAACCCTATAGGAAATTTAGCTTTGGATGACTTTAGTTCTTATAGATAGAATAATTTAACCAGAATTAAATATCACCTGTGTCTGTCATAGTCTTGAACAATATTTTATATTTTCTTAAGTTGGAAAAAATGTATTATACTGGGACACATTTGGGATTTTTTTTTTTCAGAACTTGATTTTCTATATCTGTATTTTAAGTAAAACCTAAATAAATACAAAATAAAATACATCTGTATTTTATTTATTGTGAGGTTGTAGTATCAACATCTGAATGATTCAAAGACATATAATATAATTAAACCACAGGCTCACTTTGGGGATATTAAAATCATTTTCTCTAGGAGTTAATAATACTTTGTCTTCACTTAGTTCTCCAAATCTTCTTTATTTTTCAAGTGATTATGTTACTGCCATTACTCTTGTGTTAGTGATTATTACTTCTAACTAGCAAACTTTCAGCTAAAAAATTAAATGTGTTTTGTTCCTAAAACCAAGGAAATAGTAAGATACATTGTAAATAATTAGAATTCTATATCTCTATCAAGTTCCAAAATATTCCTATTTTGCTTATGGGGCAGCGATAACTGACATTGAATACTTGTACGGTTTGGCTCTGTTCCCACTCAAATCTCATCTTGAATTTCCAGGTGTTCTGGGAGGGATTCAGTGAGGATAATTGACTAATGGGGGTGGGTCTTTCCTGTGCTGTTCTCATCATAGTGAATAAGACTCATGAGGTCTGTTGGTTTTTAATAAGGGGTGTTTCCCTTCACAAGCTCTCTCTCTTTGCCTGCTGTCATCCATGTAAGATGTGACTTGATCCTCCTTGCCTTCCACCATGATTGTGAAGCCTCCCCAGCCATGTGGAACTTAAGTCCATTAAACCTCTCATTCTTTCGTAAATTGCCCACTCTCACGTATGTCTTATCAGCATTATGAGAACGGACTAATACAAATATTATGTCATTTAATACATTTACCCACAACTAATGCATTTGAAAATGTTGAAGTAACACAGTTTGTATTGCCTAACAATTCTCTACCTTTGTCATTTCTGTGTTAATTTTAGAAATACATAAAGAGTAGGAATGGGAAAACTTGTATATACTCTTAAATAGCTTCTCACCTGCTGCATTTAACCATCTAATGTTAATAGAATATTGTTTTTCATTGATACATAATTGCATACAATTTGGGATAATTGGGATATTTTGATACATGTGTACACTGCATAATTGCCAAATCAGGCTAATTGAGATATCTATTTCCTAAAACATTTTGATAAAAGCTATTTCAACTGAAGTGAAATAATATCTCACTGTGGTTTTGGCCTGTATTTTCTTGATGATGAGTGATGTTGAACAGTCTTCATATACCTGCTATTTGTATGTTTTCTTTTAAGAAATATCTACTCATACACTTTACCCATTTTAAAACTGGATTATTATTATTATTATTATTATTATTATTATTACTTGCTAGTGAGTTGGTTGAGTTCTTTATATATTCTGGTTATTAATGCCCCTTCAGATGGGTAGTTTGCAAACATTTTCTCCCATTCTGTTATATTGTTTCTTCACATTATTGATATTTTCCTTTACTGTCCAAGGCATTTTAGCTTGAAGTAATGTCATTTGTCTATTTTTTTTTTGTCTGTCCTTTTGAGGTCTTATCTAAATTTTTTACTTACAATATCCTAAAATGTTTTGCCAATGTGTTCTTCTAGTACTTTCATAGTTTCAAGTCCTATATTTAAGTGTTTCATCCATTTGAAGTTAATTTTTGTGTATGATGAGAGATAGGTGTCTTGTTTCATTTTTTTTTTGCATGTGATTATCCAGTTTTTTTGCACCATTTATTGAAAATACTATCCTGCCATCTCAAAAAAAAAAAAACAAAAAAGAAAAAAAAAGAGAAAAATTACTATCCTTTTTGGCCATGTGGTTGTTTTGCAATGCTTTGTTCTTTGTTGAAAATGAGTTGGCTGTAAATATGTGGGTTTATTTCTGGGTTCTCCATTATGTTCTGCTTCTCTGTGTATCTCTTTTAATGTTAATGCCATGCTGTTTTGGTTAATATAGCTTTTTAGTATATTTCAAAGTCAGGTAGTGTGATTGCTATGTCTATTTTGGGTCTTTTGTGGTTTCATGTGAAATTTGGCTTTTTTTATTTCTGTGAAGAATATTGAATGAATATTAATATTTAAAAATATAATTGGTAATATAGCAGTGATCCCATTGATACTAGATCATTTGGTGTAGTACTGACTATTTTTTTTTTCTTTCTTTGAGGAGTTTCATCTTGTCACCCAGGGTGGAATGCAAATAGTGCAATCTCAGCTCACTGCAACCTCTGCCTCCTAGGTTCAAGCAATTCTCCTGCCTCAGCTCCTTAAGTAGCTGGGATTACAGGCACCCACCACCATGTCTGGCTAATTTTTGTATTTTTAGTAGAGATGGGGTTTCACAATGTTAGCCAGGCTGGTCTCAAACTCCTGACCTCAGGTGATCCACCCTCCTTGGCCTCCCAAAGTGCTGGGATTACAGACATACGCCATGGTGCCTGGCCAGTATTGACATTTTAGTAGCATTAATTTTTCAAATCCATGAGCATGGAATAACTTTCCATTTCTTTGCCTCCTTTTAAATCTATTTCATTGGTGCTTTATAGTTTTCCTTGCAGAGATCTTTTACTACTTAGGTTACATTTATTTCCAGGTCTTTTTTATTTTTGTAGCTACTGTAGTTGAGACTGCTTTCTTGATTTCTTTTAAGTTTGCTTGGTCTTGACATACATAAATTGCTGCTGATTTCTGTTTGTTATTCCTAAAATATATTCCTTAAGAATTGGGTATATTATATTACCTATTGATTTTAATTATTTCCTTTAGTAAATTAGACATATGTACAAGCAGTAGAGGTAATAGCCTCAAATAATTATATAATTTTAATTCCATGAGAACAAGTGCCAAATCTGTTACTTTTTTCTTATCAAGTGTTTTGTAGGTGCTTATAGCACAATGGAAGTTCATAAATATTAAATTAATCAAAATGAATTTGATAAGATTCACTTTAAACATTTACTTAGACAAAGAGATTATATATATTTAAGATAATACCTTCAATTAATTACTTTATTCTGTTGTATTTATTGCCCTTAGCGATAACCTAGCTCATGAATAAAACACAGGATAAAAAAAGAAAAGATTAATAAAACTAAGTATAAGCAATGCATGTTTATGTTTGTCATAATCGTTATGTACTTAACATACAGTGCTTCTTTTGTAGAATATTTTACTAGCCATCATGGCAGGAATTCTGATATAAAGAGCTATATGGCATAAAATATTTATACAATATTAATTTCAAAATCATAGACTTTAATCATCTTTGTAGCACATTCACTTTAAGAAGAAACTCTTGCTGCCTCCCTTCCCATTTTTTTATAGGCAGGTGGGAAAAAAGAGAGAAAGTTAAATAAATTACAATATATCTGTTCGCTATACCCTGAAAACCAGAGACTAATATATCAAATGTATTGAAATACAATATAATATTTTAAGTTTTCAAACAACCATGTTAATTTTGGGATAAAGTTCAATATAAACACAGGAAAATCGGTATTCACTTTGATAAAGTAGGGTACTTTATGAATGATTGTGAGCTCTACTTGTCCCTTACATCATTTAAAAATTCTTCATATCCCTAGAGGAACAGATGAGGAAGCTCTTAGAATTTTTGCATAGGCCTGTACTTATGCATGACGTGTATTCTAATTCTCACTACCCACAATTTTTAAGACTATATGGACTGTATTGATTGATATTCATATCCAAGGAACTTAGGAAATTAGGTTAATAAAGAGAAACAACTGTGACACAAATATAAGGCATTCTTTCTTAATTTAAAAGCTCCATGGGTTCTAGCTAGATATTTTATAGGAACTCATTGACAATTATATACATAGAGCTTAATGATTATTTATTAAACAATATCCCCAGACTGATGAATATGTTGAAGCTATTATGCCTGAAAAGAGTAAAATCATAACATATGATTTATGTTCTCAAATAATTGATAATTTAGAACATTCTGTAAAATGAGGTTGGTAAGCAGTCACAAGTCAAGGAATACAGACAGTGACCAGAAGTTGGAAAAAGCAAACAATTCAATTTTCCATAGAGCCTCTGGAGGGAACACAGCCCAACTGATACATTGACTTTGGACTTGAGGCTTTCATATCTGTGAGATAATAAATTTCTCTTGTTTTAAGTCACCAAGTTTGAAGTAATTTGTTAGATCAAATGTGTAATGGACAGAGAAACTAAGATAGCAAACTGAAACACACTCAGACACAAACTTTCACAGAAAAAGAAAACATTTATCAGGAACATAATGACCACAAAGCCAAAAATAGAGTCAAGAGTCAGTGGGCAAACTGACAGCTCTGTGTACTGTGTGTGATCAGCAACTGTGCAGGAAGAAGTCAAAGATAAAGCAAGAGAAAGGAATTTCCAACACTCCCGAATGTCCTCAAATGACATATATTTCAACGCATACCCGCAGGAAACTTTCGCACACCAATTTGGGAATGGCAGCAAAACTTGGGCAAGGATTTCTCCGTGAGAACAGGTGCAGATGAGCAGAGGACCACAGGAGAACAGAATCTGACTAAACAACCAAGCCTCCTTTCCAGGACAAAGATATACATGGAGGAGAAACTGCTAAAAATAGAATATAGATTGAGCGGGACAATACAATAGAAGCACTAAAAGGAGAATGTCAAGGTGAAAATTTGTGAGTGTTACAGTCAGTGGATTCAGAGAAGAGAGCGCTGTATTCATCAACACTTTGAGAAAACAATAGAAGAGAGAGTTCTAGATTTTTCGAATTAGAAAAGCTGCCTTAACTTCTATTTTAAAAGTACTGGAAAACTCCTCTTAGTTCATCCTGAGCAACATAGATTGAAATGAATCCCATAAATATTATTTAAAAAATGAAATAAGTGCAGATTAATGTCAATTCAGATGCCAAATACATGCCAAATAAGATGCCTGCAAATAAACAGAACTTTGTTTTGATATTTTAAAGCCAGTTAAAATAATTAATTTCATAAAATAATTCATAGAAGCTATGAAAATCAAAACAGCATAAATCATAATTAGAAAAGCATTAATGAGATCATTTTAAAAAATGAAAGATTTTGAAAGAATTGTTAGGAGAGAAAATATTTATCTCTAAAGTAATAGATACACTTCATAAATAAACACCAAGTTACAAGAAATGCAATAGCAAATAATGAAACAATGAAAATGATTTAATATATATATATGTTTCTAGATATTTAAAACTTTTTAAAAAGACAGAAAGTTATTGAAAGCAGGCAGAATTAACAAAGTATATGTTTAATAAGAAGCTTCTTACCTATCCTGCTGAAAGTAATCTATACTGCATAGCAAATTTAGAGACTTGAAACAACATACACTTATTACCTTACAGTCTTTTTGTGTCAGAAGTCTGGGCATTGCTTAGCTGGTCCTGTGCAGGACTTGTGCAAGAATCAAATCAAGGTATCAGATGTAGCTAGTTTCTCAACTAAAGGCTTGGCTGGGAAAAGGTCTGTTTCCAAGCTCACTCAAGCTGTTTGTAGAATTTATTTCCTTGTGGCTGTAGGACTCAAAGAAATTGCTTATTCAAAGATTCCAAGGCAAATCTACTAGTAGGAGGGTTCCTTATATAATGTAATGGCATTTCATCTTTATTGCAATAGAACAGAATAGAAATATAATACAATACAATTAATATAATATAATAAATAAAATAATGGGAATGTTATCTTATCATCTTTGCCATATATTTGTTAGATGCACATCACAAATCTCACCCATACTCAAGCAGACAGAATTAAATAAGAAAATTAATACTAGGAGGTGGGAATCATAGAAAAGATCACACACCTCTAGAAAAGGAAAAAAAGATGCCGGAGGGTAGAGTAAGATGGACGAATAGGAACAGCTCCAGTCTCCAGCTCTCAGCGCGAGGGACACAGAAGACGGGTGATTTCTGGATTTTCAACTGAGGTACCAGGTTCTTCTCACTAGGGAGTGCCAGACAATCCATGCTGGTCAGCTGCTGCAGCCCTACCAGCGAGAGCTGAAGCAGGTAGAGGCATCACCTCACCTGGTAAGCACAAGGGGGAAGGGAATCCCTTTTCCTAGCCAGGGGAACTGAGACACACAACCCATGGAAAATTGGGTAACTCCCACCCCAATACTGCACTTAACCAAGGGTCTTAGCAAACGGCATACCAAGAGATTATATCCCACACCTGGCCGGGAGGGTCCCATGCCCACGGAGCCTCCCTCATTGCTAGCACAGCAGTCTGTGCCATTGCTGAGGATTAAGTAGGTAAACAAAGCCTCCAGGAAGCTCAAACTGGGTGGAGCCCACAGCAGCTCAAGGAGGTCTGCCTGTCTCTGTAGACTCCACCTCTGGGGACAGGGCACAGCTAAACAAAAAGCAGCAGAAACCTCTGCAGATGCAAACGACTCTGTCTGACAGCTTTGAAGAGAGCAGTGGATCTCCCAGCACGGAGGTTGAGCTCTGAGAATGGACAGACTGCTGCTCAAGTGGGTCCCTGACCCCTGAGTAGCCTAACTGGGAGACATCCCCCACTAGGTGTAGACTGACACCCCACATCTCACACAGCAGGGTACACTCCTGAGACGAAGCTTCCAAAGCAAGAATCAGACAGGTACACTCGCTGTTCAGCAATATTCTATCTTCTGCAGCCTCTGCTGCTGATACCAAGGCAAACAGGGTCTGGAGTGGACCTCAAGCAATCTCCAACAGACCTACAGCTGAGGTTCCTGACTGTTAGAAGGAAAACTAGCAAACAGAAAGGACACCCACACTACAACCCCATCAGTACGTCACCATCATTAAAGACCAAAGGCAGATAAAACCACAAACATAGGGAAAAAGCAGGGCAGAAAAGCTGGAAATTCAAAAAATAAGAGTGCATCTCCCCCTCCAAAGGAACGCAGCTCATCGCCAGCAATGGATCAAAGCTGGACAGAGAATGACTTTGACGAGTTGAGAGAAGAAAGCTTCAGTCCATCAAACTTCTCAGAGCTAAAGGAGGAATTACATACCCAGCACAAAGAAACTAAAAATTCT
>NW_016820890.1:0-2458 GCF_001698545.2 Rhinopithecus bieti | reverse complement strand
AGTAAGACTCCATCTTGGAAAAATATATTCTAACAGTAATAGTGCAAAAGGGATGGGGAATCAGGATGAAGCTATAAAGTAATAAAGTTTTATATTTGCCTAGAAACAAGCTATTAATAGAATAGTTTTAAAGTAGTTTTTGAGAAGTTGAGATGTAAGAAAATATTTAGATGTGTAATTAAAAATATGAATGTAATTATAGTCTACTTAATACAAAATAAGGCAGATGAGGAAGAACAGAGGAACAAAAAACATGAGAGACATGAAAAGCAAAAATTCCAAATAGCATGTGTAAATCCAATATTAATCATAACATTAAATTGGAATAGATCCAATAAAAATGTGTAAATGGGCAGATCAGGAGGTTGAATGAAGAAAAAAAAAGATCCAACTCTATTGTCTAGAAGACACAATTTAGAATCAAAGAAAGATAAAATGTTTTAAAAGAAGATATATCATGCAAGCAGCAACCTTAAGGGCACTTGAATGGCCTTACTAATATCAGAAAAATAGATTAAAAAAATTAGTAGAGAAAAAGAAATTTCACTATGATAAAATTATCAGTCCATCAGGAAAATATAATAATTTTGAGTATGAATATAATTCTTATATTACATATAAATATTATAGTCATTATAAAATATACAAAGCAAACTGAAGAGAAAATAGACAATTCAAAATCAATAGATATCAATACATCACTGTCAGTAAAGGCTGGAACAAGTTGGCAGAAAATCAATTAAAAAAAGGACTTGGACAACACTCTAAATCAACTAGATCTTACAGATTTATATAGAACACTCCACCAAACACAGCAGAATATAGAGTCTTCTCAAAGATACCTAGAATATTCTTCAGAATATGCCTTATGTTTAGCGATAAAGCGAGCTTCAATACATTTAAAAGTCTTGAAATTTCACATAGTATCAAACTTCAACAAAATTATGTTAGAAACCATCAACAGGCCGGGCGCGGTGGCTCAAGCCTGTAATCCCAGCACTTTGGGAGGCCGAGACGGGCGGATCACGAGGTCAGGAGTTCGAGACCATCCTGGCTAACACGGTGAAACCCCGTCTCTACTAAAAAATACAAAAGCTAGCTGGGCGAGGTGGCAGGCGCCTGTAGTCCCAGCTACTCGGGAGGCTGAGGCAGGAGAATGGCGTAAACCCGGGAGGCGGAGCTTGCAGAAAAAAAAAAAAAAAGAAACCATCAACCAAAAAAGTTGAAAAATTCAAAAACATGTGGAAATTACAAAACTTACACACTTTTAAATAACAAGTGGGTGAAAAAAAGAGCTTTAAAGGTAAATTGGAAAATACTTTGAGATGAATAAAAATTAAAACACAACATACTAGCACTATGGGATACATTTGAAGTAATGCTTAAATATAAATGAATAGCTATAAACATATATGTTAAAAAAGAAGAAAGATCTTAAATCAATAGGCTAAACCTTCTCCCAAGTAATAAGAGAAAAACAAACAAAATAAATTCAAACAATAAGATAAAATAATAAAGACTAGGGTTAATATAAATGAAATAAAGAATAGAAAAAAGCAATAGAAAAACTCAATAAAATCAAAAGTTGCTTTTGTGCAAATATAAACAAAATTGGCAAGTCCTTAGCTAACTCAACCAATAAAAGAGATAAGACTAAAATCACTAAAACCATGAATGACAGAGAGTGCCTCACTATCTACATTACAGAAATAAGTTATAAAACAATCATATAAACAATTGTGCACCAACACATTAGATAACCAGAATAAAATCAATAACATTCTAGACAGACAAAACTGGTTTAAAATAAGTTGAAAATAAGAATAGACCTGAAAGAATTAAAGCAATTTAGTAATCAAAAAACTTCACTAAAAGAAAATATCCCAGGCCCAGATGACTTCGTTGGTGAATTCCACCAAACACAGAAAGAAAAATTAACAAAGTTTTTACAAACTTTCCCCAAAATACTATTATGCTGATAACAAAACCATATAAGACATCACAAGGCTGTGCATGGTGGCTCACACCTTTAATCCCACACTTTGAGAATCAGAAATCAGAGGCTGGAAAATTGCTGGAGGTCAGGAGTTTTGAGACCAGCCTTGACAACATAGCAATATCTTGTCTCTATGATTTTTTTTTTTGTATTATTAGTAGAGACAGGGTTTCTACCTTGTTAGCCAGGATGGTCTTGATCTCCTGACCTCGTGATCCGCCTGCCTGGGCCTCCCAAAGTGCTGGAGTTACAGGCGTGAGCCACCGGGTCTGGCCGAATTTTTTTTTTTTTTTTTTTTTTTTAATTATTCAGACATAGTGGCATATGCCTGTAGTCCTAGCTATTTGGGAGGCTGGGCTGGGAGGATCGTCTAAGCCCAGGAATTTGAGGCTGCAGTGAGCCAAGATTGTGCCACTCACTGCACTCCAGCATAGGTGGACAGAGCAAGACCTTGTGTAAAAC
>NW_016820889.1:0-1361 GCF_001698545.2 Rhinopithecus bieti | reverse complement strand
CTGAGAGAAGACACACAGTCACTTAAAAGACTGGGAAAATAGAATTACAGCTGTATCCTCAAAGACCTATAACCACTGCTAGATTAGGAAACATTAATTGTTGTAGAAAATGCAAACACCATTTCCCAAGGCAACCTAACCACTTATGAGTATATTGTGCCTTAGAATGTGAAAGCAGTATGCAGAGATCTGCAAGGACATCTGAACATCTCTATGACAGGCCAGAAGTCAAGCTGGACTAAGCAAGAGAGAGAAAAATATAGGCGATACTGGCCAAAGAGAAAAATTAAGTAATTCAAGGAAGGAGCCCTATGTTACAAGGGATCAGATTTTAACATTCAAAACGTACCTTCAGATGAGAATACACAAACAAACAAAATAAAATGAAAATAAAACAAAACAAAACAAAAGTAACGGTTCCATTTTCCTAATCTCTCACCAATTTTCATAACCTTAACAGTTCCCATTCTTTCAGGCTGGGGGCAACGGAATGATGAGTTATGAAAGAGCAATTCTTTATAGTAATCTCTGGAAATAAAGTTGGGATTGGTTCTAGTCTTAGAGGCACACAATTGGTACTCAAACGGGGACATATACTTAAAGACTTTTCACAATGAGCTGGTACAGGCTCAAGGCTATAAGTACAGTACTCAGTACCAGACTCCTCCATTTAAGCCTTAAAGACTTTTCTATATTCTTTTTAACTACCAGTCATCTGATGACTACCCCTAAGAACCACGCTGAGGTAAAACATGCAAACATCTGTTTAGCAGTAGAATGTGTCAACACAGCAGAGCAACCTGTACTCAACTGCTGTCATACATGTTTGCTCCTTGGTTTCGGAAAATCAGCCTTTTCCATCATAAGAAGTATTAAGAGGTAAAGAGAAAAAAGAACAAAGGTGTGCCATAAAGGTCTATCTATTCCCTTATAAGCCCAAGAAACTAATCTAAAAACCAAGAAATCATTCCCAGAGGGAATCTATTTCTACTCCATCACCTAGCATATACACACTTTGGCTGCTGGCCTGTTGCCCATTTGCAGGTATTGGTGGTGGTGGCGGCTGCTGCTGTTGCTGCTGGTGGTGCTGCTGCTGGTGGTGGTGTTGATGATGCTTTCTTGGAGTATGGTTTTGCTTCTCCAAGTTAAAAGTTTTATTACTCTGCATTTTGCACCCTACAAAGAAAAGTAGACTAATAAATTAATTCAGTACTAATAACACCATCAGCCACCTTCCTGATGACTTATATGTAATTCATCACCTTTGGTGCTCTGGCTTTTGCCAGAGGCAAACAATTGGTTACTTTGAACAACTATGACAAAGAACAACAATTCGGCCGGGCGCGGTGGCTCAAGCCTGT
>NW_016820888.1:11967-13151 GCF_001698545.2 Rhinopithecus bieti | reverse complement strand
GTAGAGGAAGTAGTACTGGAAGACAGGAAAGCATGCCTCTTATCGGTTGATTTCTTAGCTTGTTTTCAATTATTATCACTAGGTAACAAATTGTGGGAATAAAACCTAAGTAGCTTACACAAACCATTTTATTTTGCTTGCGAGTTTTATGTGTCAGAAACTTGACAAGGGTTTGCCTAAGCAATTATCACGTGGGATTGATTCTGCAGTTGAGGTAGATGTCAACTTGAAGCTGTAGTCATCCCAAGGCTTGACTGAGATAGATGTTTAAGATACCTTATTCCCATTACTAGCAGTTGATGCTGTCAGCTAGAATCTCAGTGAGGGCTTTTGACTAGAGCACCTACATATGGCCTCTCCAAATGGTCTGTGTTTCCTTATCACATGAAGGCTACAAGGTCGGTAGAGACTTCTAGAAGGATAGCTGTGATAGTTAATATTGAGTGTCAACTTGATTGGATTGAAGGATGCAAATTATCATTCCTGGGTGTGTCTGTGAGTTTGTTGCCAAAGGAGATTAACCTTTCAGTTAGTGGGCTGAGAGAGGTAGACACACCCTCAATCTGGGTGGGCACTATCTAATCAGCTGCCAGCGTGGCTAGAATAAAACAGGCAGGAAAAGATAAAAGAGCAGACCTGCCGAGTCATCTGGACTTCTTCATCTTTTTCCCGTACTGGATGCTTCCTGCCCCTGAACATCAGACTCCACGTTCTTCAGGTTTTGGACTCTTGGACGTACAGTAGTGGTTTGCCAAGGGCTCTCAGGCCTTCAGTCGCAGACTGAAGGCCGCACTGTCGGCTTCCCTACTTTTGAGGCTTTGGAACTCAGACTGGCTTCCTTGCTTCTTAGCTTGCAGACAGCCTATTGTGGGACTTCACCTGGTAATTGTGTGAGTCAATACTCCTTAATAGATTCTCTTTCATATATACATCTATCCTATTAGTTCTCTCCCTCCAGAGAACCATGACTAGTACAGATTTTGGTACCAAGAGTGGTTCTAGAGGAAAGAATTTTAAGGATGGATTTCTTTAGTTGGTTTTGGGGTTTCTGGAGTTGGCTGCTTAATATGACTAGACCCTAAAAGGCTAAGGACTCTACTTCTAATAGTATGGAGAGCACTGATAGTCCTTAGTGAGAACTGTTTAGATAATTATGCAAAATAAATACATTTTATATCCTGATT
>NW_016820888.1:5533-8469 GCF_001698545.2 Rhinopithecus bieti | reverse complement strand
AGATTGGTCAAGATAATAATTTGTAGTCATATAGAAAAAATAATCCAGGTAGGTTTTGATTAACATTTGTGGTTAGGTGTTTAATAAGTTTTAATAAATTTAATAAATATGTAGACTATGTTGATGACCTGTCGGGCTTAGAAGTGTTATTGCACTAACAACAGTTTTTCTAATTTTTGAAGATAATATTTTATTCACTTCAAATACTACATCTATTTACGCAAGGACCCTGTTTATTAAAAATTCCTATGACCGTAAATCTTCCTATCTTTCCCTTTATGCTCCTTTTAATAAAACAAATTTCTTTGACTCATGATACAAAAAGTACCTCTTAACTGCAGTTTTGCATCTCATCTTCCTCAGGGTTTACTTTATAGGAGTATTCTTCTCTCTTCTCTTTTTTTCTCTTCTAGTTAGAGTCATGGGCATCAGGATTGCAATAAAGCAGAGTCATGACAGATGTGACAGTGACTAATTGTAGCCGTTGCTGGCAATGTGGCAAAGGGATTTTCTCATTAAAGGTAAGGGTCAGAGGAAGATTTGAGAATGAGAAAGCAATGTAATGGGGTCAGGGCAAAGTGACCACTTCAGCCTTGAGCCAACCCAAGTGGAAAATTGCTTGAAAAGCAGGTTAGCGATTTCAACCAGGAATGAAATACAGGATAAAAAAGCTTTTAATAAATGCATAGAGATGACCACACACATTTTCAAATAGCCTTAAAGTAATTATTTCTTACTTTCCAATGAAAGAGTTTTCAATGCCTTTTATAATTATTTTTCACTGCCTTTGAATATAATTACATGAATAATTAAATTTTGCTCATTCTCTCTCCTCAGTACCTTTGCATCAGCCTCCTGTTCTTTATATCCAATGTCACTATCCTAGTTCTGACCCTCAGTTGATCTTCCCTGGGCTAAAGCAATAGTCTCCAACTGGTCTTTCCACTTCCAGGTTCTCTTCTCTTTATAGTTTATTATCTCTCTCTTCCAAAAGCTTAAATGGTAGTGTAATACCTACCAAATGAAAAGTAAATTATCTAGCCTTTCATTGCAGGCCCTCCACAGTATGACGACTTATTCTACTTTCTTCTAATCTTAACCTCTGTGACTACTGTGCAAATTCTCTATGCTCCAGCCTCATACAAATATAAATGTCTTCAGATGAACTCTCTTTTCCCAACGTTACTTTTTGCATATTTATTTTCACATCTCTTTATATTTAAATCAAATGCTTATTCCTTCATGATGCCTTCACTGATTCTTTCCAGCTAGACTAATTTTTGCTTCTATAAACTCTCATAGTATTTTATCTCTTATTACATATATCAAACTGCACATGATACTATATATAATAATCTTTGTACTTGTCTCATTTGGTTCTCTTCCATTGTCCATTTCCCAGTGTCTACCACTATCATCCTCCAGTCCTCATCTTATTTACCCTTTGGTAGTATTTAATATTGTTGACCAAATTCTACTTCTTACAACTCTCTTCTACAGGAGTCCACAATGACATGACATTCTTCATATCTTCTGAATGATTATTCTCATCTTATTTGCACAGTCACCTTGTCTAACTAGCTATTAAATGTTATACTTTTTCAAAGTTCAGTCCTAGGTGCTCCAATCATCCTATACTCTCTTCCAAGATGACATTTCCTATACCCATGGCTTCAATGCATATGACGTGCAGATTTATATTTCTAAAAGAGATTAGCCAGGTAATTTCTAGACCTTTATACTCAGGTGATAATTTTGCATCTCATCTTGAGCATCATAAGCAGCAATCAAACTCAACATAACCAAAACCAAGTTTATAATATTGTTTTACCTTCAAATATAGTTATCTTCCAGTATTGCCTATCTCAACAAATGACAGTGACATCACTCAGTTGTACAATTCAGGTAATCTCTACCACCTCCCTCTCCCTTACTTCCCATAGCCAACTTGCCACTAACTTGTCTAGTTTTTACTTACTAAGGGCACTTCAAATCTCTCTATTTGTTACTGTCTCCCTCTAAAAACACATTGGTCATAGCTAGCATCATTTCTTGCTGGGACTGTGCCTATAGCCTTCTAATATTCTTTCCTCCCCTATCAGGGACCCTGTAATGGATTCTGTACACTGTATCAAGTTTATATTTTCAAGCCATAAATATAACATTATTTTCCTGATAAAGCTCTGAAATATTTTGCTAATATTTTTAGAATAAACATCTTAACACTGCTGTAGCCTTTTGCCAGGCATCATGCCATTTTCACTTTACCACTTGGCCATTTCACCTGCTGCTCCTTTGTCGTGGAATATGCACCCTCCCCTTTTTATTTTTTACCAGATTAATATTTCTCTAACATGTTTTGGTTAAGGTGTTGTTTTTATTAAAAAGTCTTTCCTGACATCCTTAGCCTGATTATGTCTTCCTATTATCAGTGGCCACTGCACTGTGTGCCTCATTTTATAACATTTGTCACAATTGCAATTTTATATCTATTTATGTGATTATTTAACTAATGTCTTTATCTCCCACAAGACTGCAAACTTCACTGCATAAGGGATCAGGTATATATTTGTCACCTTTGTGTCCCCAGCACCTGGCACAATACTAAAACAAAATGGATACTCAATTACTATTTGTGAAATAAATTAATTCCGTCTACTAGAAATTATGTTCATTCATTCAACAGGTGTTCTTAAAGCATTTATTATTTGCCATGCACTGGCATGAAGCAGTTTTATCTTATCTTTGTCTATTCTATAATACTTTGATACATGGATGAATGGATAAATGTGAATCAGGTATATATTTGTCACCTTTGTGTCCCCAGCACCTGGCACAATACTAAAACAAAATGGATACTCAATTCTAGTTTTTCTTACTAGACCTTTAACTCTCAAATAGAAGACTTCAAAATATGAAAATTAAGGAGCCATTAA
>NW_016820888.1:0-4093 GCF_001698545.2 Rhinopithecus bieti | reverse complement strand
AAAATGTTGGCGGGTGGTGGAAGTGGGGGTGATTCAGGGCAATGCTCAGAAAAACTCCTTGTATTTTGTTTGTAGATAATGAATATGTGGGTATGAGGTCAAAAAATCAGTATAAAAAACCACTGACTTGTTTTTCTACTTTTATTTTAGTTTCGGGGGTACATGCATAGGTTTGATACATGTGTAAATTGTACATTATTGAGGTTTGGTGCAAATGATTTTGTCACCCAAGTAGTAAGCATAGTACCCAAAAGATAGTTTATCAGTCTTCATCCTCCTCCCACACTCCATCATCAAGTAAGCCCCAGAATCTATTGTTTCCCTTTTGTGTTCATGTGCACTAAATATTTAGCTCCCACTTATAAGCAAGAACATGCAGTATTCGGTTTTCTGTTCTTGTGTTAATTTGCTTAGGAAAATGACCTCCAGTTTTAAAGCAAACTAAATATGTCCTGAGAAGGACTCTATACTTCTATATTTGAGTTCTTGTGGATGAAATGTAACCTAGCTCAATAGTCAGACAAAATTGAAAACCTAACTTAATTGTATGCACCTATATCAATGGCTGAGCGTTTGCCAATCCCAGCAGCCATACTTCAATCACTCATAGACTGCTGAATGTTTGAACTGCTTTCAAATAAGGCAAACGCTGACCTGTAATCAGTCTCACTGTTTCTGCACCTCACTTCTGATTCCTGTATGTCACTTTACCTTTTTTGTCTATAAATTTGTTCTGACCACAAGGCACCCCTGTGGATCTGCTGTGATTCTGGGGGCTGCCCAATTCAGAAATCATTCATTGCTCAATTAAACTCTTTTAAATTTAATTCAGCTGAAGTTTTTCTTTTATCAGATGGTGTCAGAAGCAGGATCCGAAGTGGAGCTACTAGAAACCTCCAGGAGTGCTGAGTGAACTCACAAGGTACCTGCAGGACCCGTTTGTATCCATTGATGTCTCAAAGCAGCTGGGGATCGTGGTAAAGCTCCCTCTCGGATTTCAGAGCTCCGAGGATTTCTTTGAGCAAATTTTTGATCTAAACTGGGTTTGGAGTTGTGACAGAAATTGGACTGGGACCAGGAACAGATTTGATCATGGAATTAATTGGCTTGGATCCAGTTAGAGGCCTCTTACATCTGACTGAGTCAGAAAGGAACTGGTTGTAAGCAGTAATATTGCAGGGGTTATACAATTTGGCTTTTGAAAATTCACAGGGATTTTTGTGTTATCACTTTTGCTTCATTTTTCTTGCATGTTTAGGCAGGAAAAAAATCATTGGCTAAGTTAATCAAGAGAACCAGAGCATAAAGCCAATATTTTCAGTAAAAATGGCATCCTTAATTTCTGGAAAATCAAGTTCAGTATGATGTTGGTTGTGGGTTTGCCATAGGTGGCCCTTATTATTTTGAGGTATAGTCCTTCAATTCCTAGGTTTTGAGGGTTTTAACATGAAAATATGTTTAATTTTCAAAAGCCTTTCTGTGACTATTTAGATGATCATGTGGTTTTGTTTTATTTCTGTTTATGTGATACATCAAGTATGTTGATTTGCATATGTTGAACCAATCTTGCATCCCAGGAATAAAGCCTACTCAATCATGGTGAACCAACTTTTGATGTGCTGCTGGATTAAATCTGCTAGTATGTTATTGAGAATGTTTGCATCTATGTTCCTTAGACATATTGCCCTAAGTTTTCCTTTCTTGTGCCACTGTCAGTTTTAGTATCAGAATGATGCTGACCTAATAGAATGAGTTATGACAGAGTACCCCCCTGACTTTTGGAATAGTTTCAGTAGGGTTGGTACCAATCTGATGATTGACACCAATCTTCATATGTCTGGTAGAATTCAGCTGTGAATCCATCTGATCCAAGGCTTTTCTGGTTGTTAGGTTTCTTATTACTGATTCAATTTCAGAACTCATTATTTATCTGTTCTGGTATTCAATTTCTTCCTGATTCAATCTGGGGAGGTTGTATATTTTCAGACATTTTCCATTTATTCTAGGTTTTCTAGTTACTGTGCATAGAGGTGCTCATAACAGTTTCTGAGTATTTTCATATTTCTGTGGGGTCAATTGAAATGTCACCTTTGTCATTTCTGTTATTGTTTATTTGGATCATCTCTCCTTTTTTTTTTTAAATTAGTCTATCTAGTGGTCTATCAATCTTTATTCTTTTAAAAAACAACTGTTGATTTCATTGATCTTTTGCATGGATTTTGCATCTTTTAGTACAACTATGATTTTGGCTATTTATTTTCTTCTACTAGCTTTGGGGTTGGATTGCTCTTGTTTTCTAGTTCCTGTAGGTGTGCTATTAGATTGTTAATTTGAGGTCTTTCTAACTTTTGATGTGGTGTTTGGTGCTATAAACTTTCCTTATAACACTCCTTTATCTGTGTCTCAGAGATTCTAGTATGTTGTAACTTTGCTTTCATTAGTTTCAAATAATTTATTTCTCCTTTAATTTCATTGTTTACACAATAGTCATTCAGTAGCACATGTTCAGTCTCCTTGTAATAGTATGATTTTGAGAGATCTTCCGGGTCTTGATTTCCATTTTTTTGTATTCTGTGCTTCAGGAGTGTGGTTGGTATGCGTTTGGATTTGACAATTGCTTTATGGTTGAACATGTGGCCAATTTAGAGTATGTGCCATGTGCAGATGAGAAGAATGTGTAGTCCCTTGTTGTTGGGGAGTATTCTATAAATTTTTTTTAGGTCAACTTGGTCAAATGTTTGGTTTAGATCTTGAATGTCATTAGTTTGCTGCCTTGATGATATGCATAAAACTCAGTGGGTTGTTGAAATCTTCCACTATTATTGTGTGGTTACCTAAGTCTCTTTGTAGGTCTCTAAGAACTTGTTTTATTGGT
This sequence comes from Rhinopithecus bieti, assembly GCF_001698545.2. Lineage (NCBI taxonomy): Eukaryota > Metazoa > Chordata > Mammalia > Primates > Cercopithecidae > Rhinopithecus > Rhinopithecus bieti. Next base: position 1,218 of record NW_016820888.1, on the reverse strand, counting down.
CTAGGTGCTCCAATATCAGGAATATATATATATTTAGGACAGTTAAGTCTTCTGCTGAATTGAGTTCTTTGTTATCATGTAATATGCTTCTTTATCCTTTTGTATCTTTGTTGCTTTAAAATCTGTTTTGTCTGAAAGAAGAATAACAATCCCTGCTCTTTGTTGTTTTCCATTTGCATGATAGGTCTTTCTCTGTCTCTTCACTTCAGGTCTATGCATGTCATTGTCTGTGCCATGGGTCTTTTGAAGACAGCTTACAGGTGGGTCTTGCTTCTTCATCTAACTTGCCACTCTGTGCCTTTCATGTGTGGTGTTTAACTTTATTACTTTCAAGGTTAATTTTAATATGGTAGGATTTCATCTTGCCATCATTTTGTTACCTGGTTGTTATATAGACTTAATTGTATACTTGTTTTATATTTTCAGTGGGCTCTGCAATTAACTGTCTGTTTTGTAGTGGCAGGTAATGGTCTTTGGTTTTCATGTTTAGCATTCCCTTAAGGCAAGTCTGGTGGTAATTAATTCTCTTAGCATTTACTTGTCTGATAAGGGTTTTATTTATCCTTCACTTTTGAAACTTAGTTTGGCTAAATATGAAATTCTTATTTGGAATTTCTGCTGTTTAAGGATGCTGAATATAGGCTCCCAATCTCTTCTGAATGTAGAGTTTCTGCTGAACGTCTCGCTTTTAGCCTTGATGAGGTTCTTTTTGTATGTGACCTACCCCTTCTCTCTAGATGCTTTTAATTTTTTTCTGTTCACACTGACCATAAAGAATCTGACGACCATGTGTCTTGAGGATGTTCAACTTGTATATTTTTCAGGGGTTCTTCAAATGCTTCTTTCCTCAGCATGGTCTCTCTTTCTGTTAATACTTCTAATTGCATTATGAAATTCTTGTAGTGAGCTTTTCAGTTCCAGTTGATCGTTTTGGTTCTTTCTTAAAATGTCTCTTTAGTCTTTCAGCTCTTGTATCTCTTTTTACTGGATTCCTTAGATTCTTTGGGTTGACTTTCAACATTCTCCTGAATCTTGATGATTTTCATTGCCATCCAGATTCTGAATTCTATGTCTGTCATTTCAGCCATTTCATTATCAATAAGAACCATTGCTGGGAATCTAGTATGGTTATTTTTATGTAAGAAGACGTGTTGGCTTTTAGAGTTGCCAGAGTTTTTGTGCTAGTTCTACCTCATTTGGGTGAGTTGATGTGTGGTT
>NW_016820887.1:0-2279 GCF_001698545.2 Rhinopithecus bieti | reverse complement strand
TTCTTTTTATCTTTTTTTAGTTCTGCTTACTAAGGAAGAGTTCTTAAATCATATTTGCTGGTTGAAGCAAAATTTATCACACCATCTGATGTGTTGTTCAATGTATGTAGAGAATGTAAGTACACTTAAGAAAATTTATTTTAAAGTAAAGAGGGCAAAAGGACCTAAATGGAAACAAAGTTTCTGTGCTTAACTGAAAATGGTAAAACACCAATACCAGTAGACAGTGGTAAGTTACACATGAATACTGCAATATCCAGAGCAACCACTAAGAAATCTATAGATAAATATATTCAAAAACATTAAAAATCAAGATGGAATCCTAAAATATATTAAGATAACCCGTAAGAAGGTAAGAAAAAGCAGATGAATGAGAAACACAGAAAAAAAAAATGCAAGTAATAATAGAAAGACAACAGAAAACCCTCCAAATACTTAGAAACTTAACACCACACTACTACTCCATGGATCAAAGAAGAAATGTTAAAAAGTATAGAACTGAATCAAAATGAAAATACAAATACAAAAGTATGTGAGACACAGCTAAAGTAGTGCTGAAACGTAAATTTAAAACACCAAATTGTTACATCAGAGAAAAGGAAATGATTCAAATTAATAATCCAAGTTCCAAGCTCAAGAAACTAGAAAACATAAAGAGCAAATAAACCCAAAGCAAGCAGAAAGAAGGAAATAGTAAAGATCAGAGAAGAAATCAACAAAATTGAAACCAGGAGAACAGTAGAATTAAAAAAAAGAAATCAATAAAACAAAAAGTTGGTTCCTAAAAAAATAAAAATTGCTGGGCTGGGTGGCTCATTCCAGCACTTTGGGAGGCCAAGGTAAGCGGATCACCAGAGGTCAGGAGTTCGAGACCAGCCTGGTCAACATGGTGAAACCCCGTCTCAACTAAAAATACAAAAACTAACCGGGCATGATGGCAGGTGCCTGTAATCCCAGCTACTCATGGGCTGAGGCAGGAGAATCACTTGAACCTGGGAGGCGGAGGTTGCAGTGAGCCAAGATTGCGCCATTGCACTACAGCCTGGGCGACAAAGCGAGACTCCGTCTCAAAAAAAAAAAAAATAAGGAAATTAATAAATTGACAAACCTAAGACTCACAGACAGGAAAACACAAATCATCGTGTCAGGAATGAAAACAAAGAGAACAATACAGATTTTGCTGCCATTAAAAGAACAACATGGGAATAATACTATGAACAATTCTGCGTTCATAAATTCAACTCAGAAGAAACAGATCAACTCCTAAAAACTACAAACTACCAAAACTCAGTGAAAACGACAATCTAAAGAGTCCTATCACTACTACAGAAATTGATTTTCTAATCAAAAGCTCCAAAAAGATAAAGCTCAAATGGTTTCACTGAACAATTCTAACAAACATTTAAAGATGAATTTAAACTAATTTTACACATTCTCATCCAGAAATAGAAGGGAACTCATTTTATGGAGGCTGGTATTATCCTGATACCAAAACCAGATACTGTACAAAAATTGTTACCTACAAACAAGTATCTCTCATGATACTTAGACACAGAAACTCTCAACAAAATATTAGCATACTCATACTCTATTATTATACACGAGAATATACTCATCCGTATTCTTGTCGTGATCTTATATACAAAAATTCTCAACAAAATATTAGCAAATGTAATCCAACAATGTACACAAAGAAGTATATGCCATGACCAACTGGGTTTTACTCTAGGTATGCAAAGCTGGTTTAGCATTCAGAAATCAATGTTATATCAACAGGTTGAAGCAAAAAATCACATAATCACATCAGTTGACCCAGAAAAAAAACATTTAACAAAACTCAACTTCTATTCAAGATTAAAAATCTCAGCATCTTAGGAAGGAGTGGGGTGGAGATGGACTTCCTCAACTGAATAAATAGCATCTACAAAAAAATCTACAATTTTAGGACAAAATATTGACTGCTTTCCCAGGAGACCATCCTGGCTAACATGGTGAAACCCTGTCTCTACTAAAAATAAAAAAAATTAGCCGGGCGTGATGGTGGGCACCTGTAGTCCCAGCTACTCGGGAGGCTGAGGCAGGAGAACGCCGTGAACCTGGAAGGCTTAGCTTGCAGTGAGCCAAGGTTGCGCCACTGCACTCCAGCCTGGGCAACAGAGCAAGACTGCATCTCAAAAAAAAAAAAACTCCCACAACAAATCAATTCACTAAGGTTGCGGGATACAAAATCAACACACGAAAATTTACATACTAACAATAAAGACCTGGAAATTTACATT
>NW_016820886.1:0-2279 GCF_001698545.2 Rhinopithecus bieti | reverse complement strand
ACAGCCCCATATCCACGCCCCTCCCACCCTGCCCGCGGGGACCCCATCTCCACGCCCCTCCCACCAGGCTCGCGGGGAACCCCCCCAACGTCTATGCCCCTCCCACCGATCCTGGAAGGACCACTCCCCGCCATCTCCACGGCCCTCCCACCGCGACCGCGGGGAACCCCCATCTCTACGTTCCCCAACACGGCGCCCACAAGACCCCCATCTCTGAGCCTGAGCCCCCCATGTGCGGGTAAGAACACCCCACCCCCCACAGCTGCTCACAACCGCAGCCGCGGGAACCCCAGCATTTCCACTCCCCACGCCGCGCCTGCAAGGAACCCCAGGTATCCACGCCGGCCCTTCCTCCCCGGGGAATCCCCTGCTGCCGGCTAGTCCTGCGGCATTGTCAGTCTTGGCGCTGCAGGCTGGGCGGGGAGGAGCGGGGCGAGCGCCAGGGGCGGGGACAGGGTCCGGGAGGCGGAGCTGGGGGCGGTGCTTCACTGCGAAGCCGGGGCGGTACCCGAGGGGAGTCGGGCGGGGGTGTGGCCTGGGCGTGGCCTCACGGGGAGGCCAATGGAGGCGCGGAGTGGGCGTGGCCTGGGGGGGGAGGGCAATGAAGGCGTGACCGGGGCGTGGCATCGCGGGGAGGCCAATGAAGGCATGGACTGGGCGTGGCCTCACGGGGAGGCCAATGGAGGCGTGGAGTGGGCGTGGCCTGGCGGGAGGGCCATGAAGGCGGCGACGGGGCGTGGCCTCGCGGGAGCCGGCGGGGCGTGGCCTCGCGGAGGCAGGACTCTGGCCGCCGCTTTTTGCAGCTGCGCTCACCGCGGGCTCTGGGCTGAGATCTGCGGACTCCTGGCTCCCGGCGTGGACGCCATGGTGCTGTGCCCGGTGATCGGGAAGCTGCTGCACAAGCGCGTGGTGCTGGCCAGCGCCTCCCCACGCCGTCAGGAGATCCTCAGCAACGCGGTGCGGCCTGGGCCTGGGCGGGGCAGGGGCAGGGGACGGAGGGGCTGAACCCAGGAGGGCCCGGAGACTCAGGAACCCGAGGGATAGGGATGGGAGAGTGACCTGAGACCCTTAGGGACGGGGGAGGGCAGAGTGACCCGGGACCCGCAGGGATGGGGTTGGGGAGAGTGACCCGGAAGCTCCAGGGATGGGGGAGGGGAGAGTAACCCGGGACCCCCTAGGGATGGGGTGGGGAGTGACCTGGGACCCTTAGGGATGGGGGAGGAGAGCATAACCCGGGATCCCTAGGAATGGGGAGGGTAGACTGACCCTGGAGCCCCATGGATGGGGACGGGGAGAGTAACCCGGGACCCCTAGGGATGGGGAGGGAAGAGTGACCCAGGAGCCCCTAGGGATGGGGGAGGGGAGAGTAACCCAAGGCCCCTAGGAATGGGGAGGGCAGAGTGACCCGGGACCCCCACGGATGTGGGAGAGGAGAGTTACCCGGGACCCCTAGGAACGGGGTTGGGGAGAGTGATCCAGGACCCCTAGGAATGGGAAGGGCAGACTGACCCAGAACCCTCAGGGATGGGGTTGGGGAGACTAACCCGGGACCCCTAAGGATGGGGTTGGGGAGACTAACCCGGGACCCCTAAGGATGGGGTTGGGGAGAGTAAGCCTGGACCCCTAGGGATGGGGGAGGGGAGAATGACCCAGGACCCCTAGGGATGGGGGAGGGGAGTGACCCAGGACCCCTAGGAATGGGGAGGGTAGAGTGACCCAGGAGCCCCTGGGGATGGGGGAAGGGAGACTAACCCGGGACTGCCTAGGGATGGGGGAGGGGAGACTAACCCGGGACTCCCTAGGGATGGGGGAGGGGAGTGACCCAGGACCCCTAGGAATGGGGAGGGTAGAGTGACCCAGGAGCCCCTGGGGATGGGGGAAGGGAGACTAACCCGGGACTGCCTAGGGATGGGGGAGGGGAGTGACCTGGGACCCCTGCGGATTGGGGAGGCGAGTGACCCAGGACTTCTAGGGATGGAGTGGGCCCTGTGACTGAAGGTTGGGCTTCGTAGTTGGGGTGTGGTAAGTGTTTCCTGGTGCCCCCATGGGGATCTTATTGCGGGTGGTGGGGCGCCTAGGCAGTGGGTGTCTGCCTCTCTCTGGAGCCCTAATGACATGGAGGAGAGAGTCTACTGATGAAGGGATAGTTACTGGTGATGGGGGGTAGTTACTGGTGACGGGGGGATAGTTATAGGTGAGGTGGGATAGTTACTGGTGATGGGAGATAGTTGCTGTTGATGAGGGGATAGTTACTGGTGATGGGGGGATGGTTACTGGTG
>NW_016820885.1:0-1445 GCF_001698545.2 Rhinopithecus bieti | reverse complement strand
AGCGAGACTCCGCCTCAAAAAAAAAAAAAAAAAAAAAAAAAAGCTGGGCTTACAGGCGTGAACCACCACCCCCCAGTCATAAAGTATTTTAAGCATTAAAACTTACCTGCTGTTTTTTTCTTCTTCTTTGTTTTTCTCCTTTACCTGTTTCTTCCTCTTACTGCTATTTTTTTTTAACTTTTTATTTTGAAATAAGTTTAGACTTACAGAATAATTCCAAGATAGTAGAAGAGAGTCCCTGTATATATTTCATCCAAATTCCACTAATATTAATGTCTTACATAACCGTGGTACATTTATTCAAAACTGATAAACTGACATTGGTACAATGCTATTAAGAAAACTGTATGGATTACACTTGTTTTCCCGCCTCCCAAGGAACTGGGACTACAGGTGTGTGCCACCACGTCTGACTAATTTTTTGTATTTTTAGTAGAGATGGGGTGTCACCTTTTTGGCCAGGCTGGTCTTGAACTCCTGACCTCAGGTGATTCACCCGCCTTGGCCTCCCAAAGTGCAGGAATTACAAGCGTGAGCCACTGTGACTGGCCTTCCTTCATCTGCTCCAGTCTGTGGCAGTTTATTAGTCTTTCCTTGTTTTTCACGACCGTGGCACTGCTGGGGTGTACTGGTCAGGTATTCCTTCAGTTTGAATTTGTCTGATGTTTTAGATGATTAGCTGTGTTATGGAGTTTTGGGGTAGAACGCCCCAGAGGTGATGTGCTCTTCTCATTGCTGTTACTATCAATGCCTCTATTGCTTTCAGGGTGTACATACTCTCAAAATTATTTATCATTGGTGATGGTAACCTTGATGACTTGGTCAAGGTGGTGTCTGCAAAGTTCCTTTCCAAAATCTATTTGTTTAAGTCTTATTTCTCCTTTAAGAATTATGTTTTACTGGCTGGGCACGGTGGCTCACGCCTGTAATCCCAACACTTTGGGAGGCCGAGACTGGCGGGTAACCTGAGGTCAGGAGTTCGAGACCAGCCTGGCTAACATGGTGAAACCCCGTTTCTACTAAAAATACAAAAAATTAGTCGAGCATGGTGGCAGGCTCCTGTAATCCCTGCTACTAGGGAGGCTGAGGCAGAAGAATCGCTTGAACCTGGTAGGTGGAGGTTATGGTGAGCTGAGATGGTGCCATTGCACTCCAGCTTGGGCAACAAAAGTGAAACTGTCTCAAAAATAAATAAATACATACATTAATTTTTTAAAAGAATTACGTTTTATTAAATATAACTGTTATTTTGTCTTGGCTTCACCCATCACAACTGTGTGCTGCCTATGATATTCTCTTTGGTACTGATTGTTTCAGTTTTCCCTAATAACATTGCTCCCTATGTCATTAAGTCTTCATAAATGACTCCAAAACTTCTCAACATTTTAATGTAGTGGGACTTGAAATTTTCATATTATGGAAAAATTGCCTGTATATTTTATTTT
>NW_016820884.1:899450-904547 GCF_001698545.2 Rhinopithecus bieti | reverse complement strand
CCTTCATTCTGAATTGAGTGTGCATATGGCCATTCAATCCCTGTTTTCGGCATGGCATTCACTGGTATCGTGCTCACACCCACAAATAAGTCTCAAGTATCCCATCCAGAGGCTTCTCTGTTTGATCCCTTCAGAGACTAAACCTTCACACCTCTGGATGGGCAAGGGCAGTCATGAGTGACAGGACAAACATAATTTTACTGTTTCACCAGGTTCACTTTTGTATACCTTTGCCGTTAACAGTTTTTCAAGTTCAGATTCTTCAACTGTATTTCTACTGCCCTAATTTATTCCCACTAACTGTTGAAAAGTTCCACACAAATGCCCTCTGCAGAAACTCCCCTAAAAGTACCTGTGAGAAACATACATGAACACCTTCTCCAGCTATTGAGAGTCATTGGCTGTAAGCAGGAAAAAGGGTTAAATGTTGGCTGGAAAAAATCTCTCTCATTATGCAAGTCCATTCCATCTGTGGTTGCTTCCTGTTCATTCTGCTATCAGAAGAGCCCCTTGTGGTCAAAAAAGCTCCACTTGATGACTTTCTAGGTTTTTTTCCTAGATCAATATTCCATGTCAGCATAGACTGGTTAAGATGTTCATATACATCATCTTATTTGTTCCTTACAACAATAGCCCTGAGAATTAGGAAGGTTGAGTATCATTAGTATTATTATTACCCCTTTACAGATGTGAAAACTTAGGCTGAAAGAGGTTGCATAACTTTCAAAGATCAGATCATGCCAGGCGCGGTAGCTCACATCTGTAATCCCAGCACTTTGGGAGGCCGAGGCGGGTGGATCACCTGAGGTCAGGAGTTCGAGACCAGCCTAGCCAACATGGTGAAACCCCATCTCTATTAAAATACAAAATTAGCTGGTCATTGTGGCATACACTTGTAGTCTCAGCTACTCTGGAGGCTGAGGCAGGAGAATTGTTTGAACCCAGGAGGTGGAGGTTGGAGTGAGCCAAGATCACACCGCTGCACTCTAGCTTGGACAACAGAGTGAGACTCCATCTCAAAAAAAAAAAAAAAAATCAGATTATATGCAAGAAATAAGGCCAGGGTTACTCAGATCTTCTGCCCCTCATGCACACACTACCTGCTATAGCACACTACTTCACACAAATTAGCAGTCTTCATTTAAATTCACACAGACCAATTTTGTTGTTGTTAGAGACAACATCTTGCTCTGTCACCCAGGCTGGAGTGCAGCAGTGTGATCACAGCTCACTGCAGCCTGAAACTCCTGGCCTCAAGCCATCCTCCTGCCTCAGCCTCCCAACTAGCTGGGACTACAGGTGCATGCCACCACACCTGGCTCAGGCCAATTTTATAGAGGAGAAAACTTATAGATCTAGAACAAAAGCTGAGATCTCTTCTCACAATTTGTGCATTTCCTCTTAGAAAAAAAAATATGAGTGGTTCATTTCAAAAGTCTAGAGCTCTTGCCCTTGAATTACAGCATTGAAGTCACCTTATGATGTGGTGGCTGAGGTGCTAGGAGGCTCAGTAAGAACTTACCCTGCAGACAATGGGCGTGGCTTCATGGCCAAACAGGTGCCCAGACTCTGTGTTTCCATTTTCTTCTATGCTTCAGTCAGCCCAGGTTTGCCCTAATGTCTTATTATTTCTTTTCAGTTGAGCATAATCAGTACTGAAAACAAGTCACAACTTTTGAGTTTTACTTAGTTAGAAAGACTATTTACTAGTTTTGAGGAAAGATACTAATTGTGTGGAGCTTCCAAATCCCTGCTCCTTGAGTTTGACTATCTGAATTACATTAAAGATACAAAGGATGCATAGAGACATCCAATGAACAGAAGTTATACGTAAATTACATTTGTGGAACTCGGAATATATTTCCCCATAGGGAAATTGTACTGTGCTTTTTAAAAGGCATGGCTAAATGATTAAATAAATGGATAATAAAGTTCCCAAGCTAGCATACAAAAGCCTGTTAAGTGTGTTTTTAACTCATAATATACCTAAAGTATAATGCCAAGTTAGTATTTCAGATACATTTGGTTTTGGGCACTAAATGTGGTTTTCATGGGAAGACACATTTTTCCAAGTGGAAATACTTCTAGTGCCTAAACAACATAAGGGCAAGAGACCTAACATTTAGTTCTGCAAAGTATTAAGGACACTGAGTCACAAAATGGTTAATGACATTTAGGGTGTGCTAATGCTATGCTCAAAGACATGTAGGCAGAGCCAGAATTTAAGCCGAGGTTTATCTCAGCCTGTGTTGTTTCTACTAAGCTTAGTTATCTCTGTTGGTTTATTTTCCAAATATTCTGAACTGAGGACAACTTGTCTCCCCTATCCCCACCCTACTTCCTGTGGTACAATAAAGGGGTGAGATGAAGGACGGTACTCCAGAACAGCCAACCTCAAACCTGACCAGGCATCAGAATCACCTGGCAGGCTTGTTAACCAAGATTTCTGGGCCCCATTCCTTGTGTTTCTAATTCAGCAGGTCTGAGTGGGACCTGAAAATTTGCATTTCTGACAAGCTCCCAGGTGATTCTAATGCTGCTGGTCCAGGGACCATGCTCTGAGAATTCATTAGGGCTTCCCTAATAAGTCATCTCAACAAATAACCAATCCTTGAAACAATCAGTGATTTTCATAACTGGTAACAAGGAATGATGAAAATCACTGAATCTTGAAGAGCTATAATTATGATTAGTACCTGAAGGGAATGAGCAAGCCATGGAGAGACAATATAGAAAGGAAACCAATGTTCTCAGCAAGGTTGCACTCCATGCATAGATTTCATTTTCTGCAAAGAAGAAAAGAAGCAAACATACAGAAATCAGCAGGGAACACTGGGCTTTGAAGATAAAAGCAATAATCGGGCATGGTGGCAACAGCATGACAACTGCAAAACAATTGAGTTTACCCCATTTTTATCCCCATGCCTAGAGGGAAGCTTAATCAGCCAACACATATTTATTGAGTTCTTACAGTGTGGTCAAACAGGAGTGGGTAAAAGCATGGGGAATGGTTCTTGACCTCAACAAGTTACAGTGATGCCTCATTGATCAGTTTCTTGGGGGAAGGAAGCATGCCACAAAGTAAAATCCCCAAATAAGTAAAGCTAACTCCTTAACGTACTCAAATGTTATTTGAAGTATATTTTTTATTTTAAAAAAAGTCTTCTGGCCAAGGTGGGCTCAATGCCTGTAATCCAGCACTTTGGGAGCCTGAGGCAGGGTAGATCCCCTGAGGTCAAGGAGTTTTGAGACCAGCTGACCCACATGGTGAAACCCCATCTCTAATAAAAATACAAAAATTAGCTGGGCGTGGTGGGCAACCACCTGTAAATCTCAGCTACTCGGGAGGCCTGAGACAAGAGAATCACCCTTAAACCCAGGAAGGCGGAAGTTGCAAAGTGAGCCCCGAAGATTGCGCATTGCACTCCAACCCGAAGCAAGAAAAAGCAAATCTCTGTCTAAAAAAAAAAAAAAAAAAAAAAAAAAAAACTTTCTGAAATCTATACCATCCTACCACTTTAAACCGAACAACAAAAGACAATGGTTTTAAGGTTTTTCTTGAAATGATTCCTTAAGGCAGCACTAACAGATACTCCCTTTAGAATATTAAAGTAATGACCATAGCCTATTGAGGAAGTATGTTTGCGTTTACCCTACATTTAAAGAGCTTAAGGCTGGACTTAATATTTGAAATTTCCTCCCTCAATTGCCATCCTTATCTCTGCCTTATTTGGTCCACCTTCTAATCTCCAACCTTCAACTTCTTTAATATGCTGTTTCTTCTCTGCTATGGAATTAAAGCATCTGAAGTTTGTAAGAACCCCAATCCTAACGAGCGAGGGCCCTGAGTAATTTTTCCCTTACAAATCGATTGAGTTTTTTTAAGGCTGGCCTTTGTCACTTCAATTCCTTGACAAGTTCTCACGTGATCCTGATGCTGCAGGTCCAAGGAATCACACTCCTGAGAACTTTCGTTAGGAGCTTCCCCTAATTGAGTCATCTCCTTACAAAAGCAATAATTTCTTCCCTTAGTGCAGAAGCCCAGTTTGAAGCTTCTAAATATCCCTTCACTTTCGAGAGGATGTTTCGGCCAAAGGAAAGGAATCTTTCTTTCTCTGACAAGCCCGTATAGAGCCCTATTTTTCATCTTCAGAAATTTTCTCAGTATTCAGTACAGGATCATATTCCCTGCCCCAAAATTTGTGTTACCTACTTATTGGATGATAAATAAATAAGGGTTGTATCAATGCACATAAATGATTGAGCACTCCCCATAAGCCGGGTACTAAGTAGATGCTTTCATCTGTCATCTCCTCTAATCCTCACACACACCTTATGAGCTGGGAATGAATAGCTCATAGTCCAAGCTCAGGAGGGGAGAGTCAATGACCCACTCATTCAAGGTCATAGTAAGTGGTGTAGCTGAGATTCCAACTCAAATCTTCAGACCTTGAGGCCAACATGCTTTCCATTAGACCACAGCTACTGCCTTATTGAGAGCAAACCAAATGTTGGGGTGCAAGGAAAGATGGCAATTCAGTTTTTAAAAAGGTGAATCCATAGCAAGCATAATGGCACCTCCAACCACACCCAAACCCATGGTAGACAGTGTTCTTTCCTGCTGCATATGGACAACCTCAGATCTCTTTCTCTAGAAGTCAGAACGAATTAGTTAGAAGAGGCACGGAACATAAACTCACATGCCTTAGCTTCACTTATCTGGAAATTTCACTTGGTGGTGTCTCACTGAGAACCAGTTCACTAAGGGCCAGGCGTAGTGGCTCATACCTATAATCCTAACGCTTTGGGAGGCTGAGGTGGATGGATCACCTGAGGTCAGGAGTTCCAGACCAGCCTGGACAACATGGTGAAACCCCCGTCTCTACTAAAAATACAAAACTTAGCTGGGCACAGTGGCAGGCGCCTGTAATCCCAGCTACTCAGGAGACTGAGGGAGGAGAACTGTTTGAATCCAGGAGGCAGAGGTTGCAGCGAGCCGAGATCATGCCTCTGCACTCCAGCCTGGGCAATAGAAGGAGCCTCTGTCTCAAAAAAATAATATATATATATATATATATTTTTTACATATTTACATAT
>NW_016820884.1:885301-898903 GCF_001698545.2 Rhinopithecus bieti | reverse complement strand
TACATATTTACATATAAATAAATATATATATATATATTTCTAGCATAAGAATGATGAAACTCTTCTTAAAACATTTTATTTTCTTTTTCCAAATAGTTGTTTCTAACTATAAAAGTAAAACATGTTTATTACAGAAACATTTGGAAATTACCACGAGTATGAAGAAAAAACTTTCTTCCTCTATGGGGAAGGTAGACGTTCTGGAGAACTGTCAAATCATACCTTATCCCATCCTACACCAGTGGTTCTCAACCAGGGGGCAATTTTGCCCCTCAAGTTGACATCTGGCAACCTCTGGAGGTATTTTAGGTTGTCACAGCTTGGGAGTGCTGCTGGCATCTCGTGGGTAGAGTCCAGGGATGCTGTTAAACAGCCTGCAATGCACAGGACACTTGGCCTCCCCGTCAGCAAACTATTAGACAGCCCAAGACATCAGCGGCGCCACGGTTGATAAACTGTTTTAGATTGCAGCACACGTAAAGGAAGGATTTCTGGTTTCTTGCAGATGTTTGCTGCCTCTCTATCACATTAGTAAAATAAAGTTGAGGGAACTGAAACCGCTGGCTTTGGGTCTGTTTCTGGGTGCGCACACACAGGCTACAGAATTCTCACTGGTTTCAGTTATCACTGGCTGCAGAACTTTTTTGTTTTCTTCCAGCCCAGATGACCTGAAGAAGCTTAGGTACTACCCATAGATGAATGTGGCCTTTGGCTCTGCTCACACAGTTTCTCTTTAATCAAAGAAAGACCACAGTAAAGGATATTTACAAGGAAAGGGAAAGTGAAAGGGCGAGGAGAGAAGAGCAGAATCACCAAGGAAAACTCCTCCTACCATGGTCTCTGCAGCCAGCCTCCTTCTTACTGATGTCGGTGTTCTCACAATCCTTTCGCTCCTATTATTTAGTGACCTCGCCACTCTAAGTGTGGTGTCCAGTGCAGCAGAATTGGCACCACCTGGCATCTCCTTAGAACTGCACAATCTCAGCCCTCCCCAGACCCTCAACTCAAAACTCTGCATTTTAACAAGATGCCCACATGATTTGGCATATGCACATTAACATTTGAGAAGCACTGCTCTAAGTTTTCCAAAGAGCAAAATAAAACTGCAGAGTGAACAGCTGCAAAACAGATGCAAAGTTAATCACGTGGGGTCACATACGACTCCTCCAGGGGATTTATGCCTCTCTGTGGATAGTAGCTGGTAATATAGAAAACAGAAATTTGAAGGAATATGTGGAAAAAAGTAAATGCTGTGCTACAGTCCTTTGAGTGCCCTAAAGGGATTCACCCTGGGTTAGAGGAAATGCCGTGCCTAGCCCCTGAAATAGTTTGACATACCCAATGAGAGCTCAAGTGTTTGGTGTTTTTGTTTGGGGGGTTTGTTTTCATTAGGGAACAGAGAATTTATACTGGTCTTCCATGAAACAAGAGAGATCGATTTGATTAGTATTTCCAACATAGCATTCCACAATACCAACATTTGTAAGAAGAGTTGATGTCATAAGTTTTTAAATAACCTAGAAAATAGATTAAGGCAAATGGGTCCGGTTCAACTTCAGGTCCGCTTTCAACTTACTCAAATTGCACTGATGTTATTCATTCAACAAATATCAAGTCTCAGGATCTGTGCAAAGAAGAACTTCAAGGAAAGCAGCCACTAACAGCTGCAAACCCCTGCCAACGCTGCAGACAGCCCACGACAATCGAGGTGGGAAGGGGAACAGAGCTGGTGGGGAGGTTGGGAGGGCCGAGGGTGCAGCTACAGGAAGGAGCAAGGGGGAGTTCTGCACGCCCTTGTGGGTTAGGAAGCTGAGCTCACTGCAGAGATCAGCCTGGTCCTGAACCCTGGACCTGAGCTGTGTGGGGTGTAGGTTCAGTTTGACTCACGCACGGGCCTGCGGAACAGACCACAACCCTGCCTGGTGAAGGTTTTCAGCAAGTCCTGCTGCCTCCTTGGCCTCCAGAGCTGTGGCCCAGTTTAAGGCGAACAAGTCCCACAAGTTCCACAGTTCTGACCCTGGTGACCATGTCCAGAAGCAGCCGCTAGAGGCTGCACTTGGTCCCTTCAAGGAAGAAATGAAAGGGCCTGAGCAAATTTGCAGCTGGCTTTGTTCTGCCCGGAACACTCTGTTCTTTACTCACATCCTCCCGCCCCGCTGAGGGCTCTCTACACAGGCATGCAGGAGATCACATGCCAGCCTGGAAGTTAGAGCATCCCGGGGCCCCTAAGTTACCAAGGGAGCGCTGGATGTGCCAGGTGGCCTCCTAAGGGAGACTGCCTGGGGGCAGAAGGTTTTGGTTCTCCAATAACAGGCAATTGTCCTCTGACGTCGCTAGGATTCTGAAGCCCAGAGAACTGATTCAGAGAGAGGGCCAGATGGAGACAGAATGGACCCAAATACTGTACGAATGTTCAGTGTTCAGTGAAGCATCTTCTGTCACAGTGAGGCACCTGAGGTGTGGACTGCTCCTCGGGAGGGTGAGTGGGAGTTGACTCTGCAGGGGGAGCAGAGTGGGAGAAATCAACCAAGCAGAAAAATGAAGCAGAAGTTTCTAGAGGCTTGCCCCGCCTAGCAGAGGAATGTTCAGAGGTGCTTGAACTCTTAAGGTCACTGGACATTTTTAACTGGGGTGAGGACTTGGACAGATTCACAACAAGGCAAGCAGCAGAAAGTGGCCCCTGAAGTGCTTCTTGAGAAATGTTAGCCAACACATCACAAGTATGCCCAGGCCTGAGAGACGCTGGCATTGTTATAGGGAAGGGGTATGACCCCCCCTTTGGGAGCCCCCATTCCCCCGCACCCCGCCCCGCTCTGTGTTTAGTACTTTCTATGTTTCGTTGTTCAGTGATATTTAGTGACCTCACAGCCCTGTGGGGCAAATATAAATATCTCCATTTCCCTAATGTGGAAAGTGGGACTGGAAGATGTTAAGTAACTTGCCAGGGTCAGCTGGTGACAGTGACAGAGCTATAATGCTTGTTTGTTTGATTTGGCTTGTAAGTAGGTAACATAGTCATATAATTCAAAAATCAAAACCGTAGAAAGGGGGCCAGGCACGGTGGCTCACGCCTGTAATCCCAGCACTTTGGGAGGCCAAAGTGAGCAGATCACCTGAGGTCAGGAGTTCGAGACCAGCATGACCAACATGGTGAAACCCCATCTCCATTAAAAATACAAAAATTAGCCTGGTGTGGTGGCATGTGCCTATAATCCCAGCCATTGGGGAGGCTGAGGCAGGAGAATCTTTGGAGCCCAGGAGGTAGAAGTTGCAGAGAGCCAAGATCATGCCACTGCACTCCAGCCTTGGTAACAGAGCGTGACTCCGGCTCAAAAAAAAAATCAAAACCGTAGAAAGGTATACAATACGAAGTCTCCTGTCTACTGACCCCCAGATTGTCAGTTTCCCCCATCTGTCTCCTTGCCACAAACACAGGTAACCACCATTTGTTCCTTGTATACTTTTAGCATTTCTTTAGGCATATTCCAGTTAATAAAGTACAAAGTCTTATTTTTCTCCATTTTTACACAAAACATGGCATACTATGCATACTGTTCCATGCCTTGCTTTTTTTTCTTTCAGCACACAAAGAACTTGAGATCAACAAAATATCTTGAGATCTTTTCATTACCAGCACATAAAGAGTTTTCTCATTCTTTTATTTTGCAGCTGCACAGTATTCCATTGTATGGACATACCATAATTTAATGGAGCAGTCTTCTATTGGTGGGCATAGGGTTGTTTCCTGTCTTTTGCTACTATAGACAATGTTACAGTGAATAACCTTATACCAGCATCAGCATGCACGTGCCTGAGCCAGGAGCCCACATCTATCTGGATCTAAATGGTCTAGGTTCTCTCCACCCCAAAGCTGACACAGGACTGATCACATGCCAGCTCTGGTAGATAAATATTCATATCTCTGTCCCTACCCCCACCCTCTATCTTCCTATTTTCTTTTCCTGTCTATTCATATTTGAAACAACTACAAAGACTCCAGACAGAGAGGTCTTCCATTTATCTCTTTCTGTGGTTGCTTTGCTTCATTCTTTAAATACCAAGTCTGGCTGTAACTGGGCTGTACTAGAGACAAAATCTACAGATGTTCTTCTGCATAAACATGGAATTTCAGCTACCAAGTGGATCCATGTGCCAGGGAAGTGCAAATCCTGCATACTGTAGCCCACAACAGGCTTGGATCCCAGCTTAAAAATGGAAAAAGACTTGCTAGAGGCAGCCTGTTGCTACGGAAGCTAGCATCTGTCTCCATTTCTGGCTGTTGACCTAAAGGGACATTAAATGAATAGTGACAACATTAGACAGGTCCAAGGAAGTCTATCTCTGGGAAAGAGAAGATACATCACCCAAACTTTCATCCTTGTTATCCGAGGTCATTTTGTCATTTATCTATATCTATTTATCTATCTATCTATCTACATATAGATTTTTTTTTTTTTTTTTGAGACAAAATATCACTCTGTCACCCAGGCTGGAGTGCAGTGGCCCAATCTCTGCTCACTGCAACCTCCACCTCCCGGGTTCAAGCGATTCTCCTGCCTCGGCCTCCCAAGTAGCTGGGAGTACAGGCACCTGCCCCACGGCCAGTTAATTTTTGTAGTTTTTTTAGTAGAGACAGGGTATCATCATATTGGCCAGGCTGGTCTCAAACTCCTGACCTTGTGATCTGCCCGCCTCAGCTTCCCAAAGTGCTGGGATTACAGGTGTGAGCCACTGCACCTGGCTCATCTGTATTTGTACCTAGATTTTCATATTCACCTTTCTGACTTTTCATCCCTCAAAATAAGATTTCGCAATTAGAGAACACTAAAAATAATAAATAAATAAATCTGGATGTAGGTTGTTTTTAGTCATGTGATTCTGACTATCGCCCGCATGGTGGACTGAGATATGGGTTCACTCTGTTTTGGAGGCATTTTCACTGGACTCCTCTTTCCTGAGCACTTACTACATACCAGTTGCTCTGTTGGTGAAGGATATAAGGCCCAGGTACTCCTCTCCGAAAGGAGAATCAGACGCTTACCAAATATTTTCAATGCAGAAAGAGACATCACTTCAAAGTAATATGGGCTATGATATAGGTAGAGAAGCATGCCCAGGATCTCCTTGAGAGGGGGTACTTAACCCAGAGTGGGAAGAGAGAGGAGGAGAAGCAGGCAGTTCAGGGAGGCTTAAGATGCTTGAGGCCGGGCATGGTGGCTCATGCCTGTAATCCCTAAAACTTTGGGAGGCCGAGGCAGGCAGATCATAAGGTCAGGGGTTCAAGATCAGCCTGATCAACATGGTGAAACCCTCTACTAAAAATACAAAAATTGGCCGGGCGCGGTGGCTCAAGCCTGTAATCCCAGCACTTTGGGAGGCCGAGGCGGGCGGATCACGAGGTCAGGAGATCGAGACCATCCTGGCTAACACAGTGAAAACCCCGTCTCTACTAAAAATGCAAAAATTAGCCGGGCGAGGTGGCGGGCGCCTGTAGTCGCGCAGCTACCTCCCGGGAGGCTGAGGCGGGAGAATGGCGGCAACGCCGGGAGGCGGAGCTTGCAGTGAGCTGAGATCTGGCCACTGCACTCCAGACCGGGCGACAGAGCGAGACTCCGCCTCCAAAAAAAAAAAAAAAAAAAAAAAAAAAAAAAAAAAAAAAAAAAAAATTAGCTGGTGGTGGGGCCGGGCCGGGTGATTCAGCGCCTGTAATGCAGCAGCACCTTTGGAGGCGCGAGGCAGGCGGATCAAGAGGTTAGGAGATCTAGGCATCCTGGCTAACCACAGTGAAACCCCCGTCTCTAAAAAATACAAAAAAATAAGCCGGAGGCGTGGTGGCGGGCTCCTGTAGTCCCAGCTACTTGGGAGGCTGAGGCCCAGGATAGCCCCGGTGAACCCCAGGAGGCGGAAGCCTTGCAGTGACGCGAGATTGGGCACCATGCACTCCAGCCTGGGCACAGAGGGGCAAGACTCCATCCTCAAAAAAAAAAAAAAAAAAAAAAAGGCCGAGTATGGTGCACATACCTGTAATCCGGCGCCCTACTCAGGAGTCTGAGGTGGGAGAATCGCTTGGAACCCGGCCGAGGGGCGGAAGGTGCAGTGAGGCCGGATCGTGCCACTGCACCTCCCCAGCCTGAGCAACAGTCCAAAGAAAAAAAAAAAAAAGATGCTTGAGTAAGTCCTGAGGAAGCCAGCAGGGGTGCTTCAGGCAGGGAAGGTAAAAACAGATGGCCAAGAGCAGGGGCCAGAGGAAGGAAATAGTCATCAAATGTAACTTATTTTTCTAACAAACACTGGAAAAATGAAATAAGCAAACTAGTAGGCCTAGCATGAAGCAAGTTTCAAGGGGAAAATGGGAGATAAATTCCTTAAAATCAAGGCCGTTCCTCTGATCCTTTAGACAGGTCTTCATAAGAAGTTCCCGCCTGATGCTCTCCCACACCTCGCGGAATGCTTTAGCAAGAAAGGGTTCCAGGCCCAAGCTTCCACAACGGACCAGCGCCCTTCTGTTTCTTATCACTGACATATGAGCGTTTTCTGCTAATTACAAGGAAGGCCTGAGCTTGCGTTTTACAAACTGGGCCACCAGCGCTCAGAAGCTCATAGCAATCGCCTCTATCTCTCGCTTCCAGGCTGTTGACTATCAAAAGACAAGTCCAAGTAGGCCTGCCTGGAATCCTATAGGATAGTCTGTTCTTCTAGGAATGGGGACTACCATGGAAAGACCTGCAAGCCCAAATCACTGTGTATAATGTAACCTCCAGTGTGCCCATCCAGAAATAATTCACCTGTCACATCTCCAGGTATTCATTCATCTGCAGATGTGGTTGAAAAATTAATACACCAGAGATTCTCTTTAAATGTGGTCTTTGGTTGGGTTGTGGTTAAACACCTATAATCCTAGGCACGTTTTGGAGGCGGAGCAGGAGGATCACTTCAGCCCAAGAGTTCAAGACCAAACCTGGGCAACATAACGAGACTCCATCTCCTAGCAAACACATTTTTTTTAAACATTAGTCAACCTGGGCAACATGCTTCTGTAGTCCCAGCTACTCAGGAGGCTGAGGTGGGGAGGATCAGCTTGAGCCCAGGAGGTCAAGGCTGCAGTGAGCTGTGATTGCACCACTGTACTTCAGCCTGGATGACAGAGCCAAACCCTGTCTCAAAAAATTTTTAAAAACATTTTAAGGTGGTCTTACAGCTCATCTTTCAACAATAGTAACACCAGTAACAATACTTAACATTTATTTAAAGCTTACTATATCCCAGATATTGTCCTAACCTCCTTAAATGTTTTTTCTATTTTAATCCCAAGACTTCCTTCTTAAAGCCTGACATGTTGCCTAGTCAAGATTCAAGTGTCCTTGGGTTCAAATCCCAGCTCTGACCACCTACTATTTTAGTAATGTCTCTGAACCTCAGTTTCCTCCTCTATGAAGTGGGCATAGTAATACCTTCCCCCTAGAAGTGAAGGAAATCATCTAGATTAAAGCACCCGACACAAACAGGCTCACAGTGAATGTTAGTTACTTTCCCCTAAACAGCCATTGTTATTAAAAATGCTTCTATTTTCAAATAATTTAAAATGAAAGATGTAATTAAATGTTTTAACAAAGATAGAAATCAATCATATCACATCATTCCTCCAAATAGCAGAAGGAAAATCTATTGAGTGTGTTCGTCTTCTGGGGTCTATATTTCTTATATAAGTCTATGAATATAAGGAAAGAAATGTACGAGCACAGGCCTTAGGGCCAGTTAAGGAAATATTTCCTAATCTGGACTCTACCCGCTCAGGGATCCCTGCCCCCACACCTCATGAAACCATCAGAAAAGGAAAGAGATGCCTGGGCCCTGAGATCCTGCCCAGTTTTAGCTCTAGGTGTCAGGGTCATGTGGAAGTGGCAGGGTTTTGAAATGCTGACATGCTGACACTTAAGCACATGGCTGGATCCTGTTATAGCTCAGAGAAAGTATATAAAGAAGTTGGCCCTATGTCCCTATCTGGGACATAGTAAGCTTTAAATAAGTGTTAAGTATTGTTACTGGTGCTACTATTGTTGAAAGATGAGCTGTAAGACCACCTTAAAATGTTTTTTAAAGTATATAAAGAAGTTGGCATCAAAAAATGAAACGATGCCCAGCATGACATAAGTGGTGAGGCTTGAGGACAGAAAGGCTGGGGTTTGAATCCCAGCTTCACACTTTCTCACGTGTGACCTTGGGCAGGGATGAATAATGTATTGTCACTGTATACTCCATCTCTTTGCTCACCTGCAAAATGGAGGTAAGAGCATCCTCTTCACAGCATTATTGTGCTCAACAAATGTGCCTTCTCTTCTCCTTTGTGGTCAAAGGCTTGATCCATTTGAATCTATCGAGACTCCCAGCTCAGCTCGGCTGCAAACCTGAACCCCTAGTCAGTTGATGGAAATGTACCCGCACGCACTGTTTTGTGGGCTTTTTAAAAGGGATCTGCACTGGGATGATTTCCAGGCTCTGCAGCATGTGTCTGCGCATGTGGAGTATGTTTCCCTTCTCGGCTCCTGCTCCAAGGATTTTACCTTGGCTGGCATCTAGCTCATGAACCAAGGCAGGGCAGTCACCCCACTATGCTCTCTGCTTCCAACACCTTTTTTGTTTCTAAAGGTAATAATGGACTTTAATCTTTCTGGAAAATGCTTCCGTCTCCAACTGAGACTACCCCAGTCCCTTTAGTGCCCATGCTTGGGACTCTCAGTCTCTATCTATTTCCTACCCCTTACCCTTTGCTTTCTCTTGCATTTCCTGAGGCATTTCCCTCTCATTTCAATGACTGTCTGGATTTCTCATTCTCTTTGTGTTGTTTTTCCTTTGCTGCCTCTTGGGGGCCAAGATTAAAACCCCACTCCCTCCTTTTTCCATTGCTCATTCTGCTATTTTTGTTCCCTTATCCTTTCTCTCAAAGCAACACAAGAAAGAAGTACCTTGAAAACACCTCACAACCACTTAGCTGGTGGCATTAAGGGTAAGAACTACTGAGCAACTGGATCTGCAGCCACCTTTGTGTTTTACACCAACTGGTATGCAAACATCAAACAGAATAATGGAATTATTAGTATTAAAGATTTCAAGCTGGGCACAGTGGCTCACACCTGTAATCCCTAGCACTTTGGGGAGGCCAAGGATGGCAGGTCACTTGAAGTCAGGAGGTCGGGACCAGCCTGGCCAACATGGTGAAACCCCATCTCTACTAAAAATACAAAAATTAACCAGGCATGGTGGTGCAGGCCTGTAGTCCCAGCTACTTGGGAGGCTGAGATGGCACCACTGCACTCTAGCATGGGTGACAGAGTGAGACTCCGTCTCAAAAAAAAAAAAAGAAAGAAAGATTTCAATTAAATCACATCTTGATAACATTTACAGACAATAAACATACTAATACTATTTCAAGCCATTGACACTCAAAAATGGTCCACCCTGGTCAACACTTTAAAAATGCCAGGTTGCGGTGAGCCGAGATCGTGCCATTGCACTCCAGCCTCAGCAACAAGAGGGAAAACTCCGTCTCAAAAAAAGAAAAAGAAATGCCATGCCCACCTCTGCAGTGCTTAGCAGGAATCTTATAGGATGAGCCTTTTTCTTGGTCTTAGTTCTTAATCGCTGTATTTGACTCCATCTTTATGCTTCATTTCATCCAGGCCCAAGATTACATCTATGGGAATAAGGATCCACAGGAAGTAGTAAGAGAACAGAAACAAGCTTTATTGAAACTTGGGATTCAGAGGCTGGAACAAGAGAGGTTAGGTTCAGTTTACTTTGAATGACCAGAAGCTGACTGTTTCACTTTCACTGTCTAATAAGTCTCTGAGTTAGGAAGACTTTCACTTTCCTATTCTCAAGGGCAACAGTGAAGGATTCTAGATTATTATTAGAAAAGGTGTTGATGGACTGGGCATGGTGGCTCACGCCTGTAATCCCAGCACTTTGGGAGGCCGAGGTGGGCCAATCACTTGAGCCCAGGAATTCAAGACCAACCTGGGCAACATGACGAAACCTCGTCTCTACTAAAAATACAAACTAGATGGCCATGGTGGCTCATGCCCATAGTCCCAGTTACAGGAGGATCACCTGACCCCAGGAGGTCAAGGCTGCAAAGAGCCATGTTTGTGCAACTGCACTGCAGCCTGTGCTACAAAGTGAGATCCTGTCTCAAAAAGAAAAGGTATTGATGCATCCAGGACTAGCCTTACCAATAAATGTGTGGTGCATGGATAGATCAGCTGGTTTAAAGGAGCAAGGTCAAGGTGGACGCTGCTTGATTTCATATGGGTTGCCTTGAACCACCCTTCAGATTAAATACCTACTGTGACCTTGGCTCACACCTGGAATCTTTGTACTCTAACTAGTTATATTGCCTCTAGTCCTTCCCCGTATTTCCTGGACCCTAAACCCCACCATTTTCCCACACCCTATCCCATGGACAGTGTTCTCACTCAACTTGCCTCCCAAGTGGGACCCTGACACCAATCACAAAACACATACACTCACACTCCATCACACACACACACACACACACTTCCCTCTTTCCCCTCTGAATCCCTTGTATCAGCATCGACAGCTATTTCATGCACTTTGTACCTAAACACTGCCTTATGACAATCTTCCATTGTTAAATGAAACTTATTTATGAGCTGTTGTGCTCCTTACCTCATCACGAGGCTGTGTCATGATAACCTTCCCGTCCTCCACAACCTCAACACAGCATTGCTTGCACATGGCAAGTAATTGATGGATATTTGTGGCTAGTCACCTATTCATCTGATGAATGACTCTCTGGCTCCACTGGGTTTGGCCTGTCTTCATAGAGGGTCTGGCAGTCTCTAAAGAGGTAGCTGACACTTGGGAAAAAAAAAAAAAGATGCAACTAACTAATGCTTTAGGACTGTTGTCATCTGGGGGAGGTGAGGGCCTGGTGGCAGAGCCTCCACAAGAGTTACTCCCTGTTTATCCACTGAGTACCAGGAGGCTGAAAGAAGCAAGGCTGCAGAAACAGGAGAAGAAAACAGGAAAGGGCATCATCACATACTGTAACTCCAAAATATTTATTTACTCAGACAGGCCTCCCCTCTTATCCTAGAGACCAGAAGGGAAGTTCCTCCTCCCTTTGGAAAACAGGACTCCAGGGTGGGGAGAAACCCATGGCCTTGGCACAAAGGTCTGCAAGACATAAATGTACTCTGTGTAGAAGCCCTTACACACTGAAGGTTGTGTATAAAGGGTGAATGAAAGAATGAATGAGAGAGACAGAGAGAGAGTGTGTGTGTGACAGAGAGATAGCGATTGAGATTGGCAAGTATTCTCTAAATAGGTCATAGGTCATAAACTTCCAGCTTCTATACAAGTTTGATTTCCCTAGAGAACTATAATAATAATGTTAGAAACTGCAAACATTTGTTCTTTTTATGTGCAAGGCATAGTTATAAATGCTTTACATGTACTAATTCATTTCATTGGCACAATTTTTTGATGTTGATTCTTTTATTACCTTCATTTTGTAAATGAGAAAATTTAAACACAGAGAGGTTAAGTGACTTCCCCAAGGCCACACAGCTAGTGAGTGGTGAACCTGGGTATATGATGGGGGAGATGTGGAAATTAAAGTCAGAGAAATTTGGGTTGGAACCTTGGCCCTATCATCTATTAACTGTGTGACCTTTTGCAAGTTATTTAAACTCCCTGAATCACATTTGCCTCATTGGAAAAATCAAGTTAATTGCATCTACATCATAGGGTTGTTGTGAAAATTGGATGAGTCTTGGGACTTTGATTTCCTGTAGTTGAGTTTCCTGTAGTAATTTAGACCAACTCTCCTGCTGAAAATAACTAAGCATGTTGGAAAATTCTCTTTTCATATTCGTAAAAGCATCAAATTGCTGACAGGATGGTAAGAAATTCCAGCCTCAAGTCTAAGAGAAAGCAAGAACACAGAGAAGTAAGTGGAACATCAAAGCCATCTTTCCTGTGAAGGCATTTATCCGTCTGAAGTCTCCAAGCTGCAAAACTGAGCTGTGGTTTTGATGGATTCTGGAAGCAAGAACACAGAAGTCAAGGCTAGGGATTACCAGGGATTCCACAGTCACCTCCTCAAGTCCGTGTGAACCAGAAGTAAACTGGCCCCTCCCACAATACCCCATGGGATGATGGAAAGTGAGGTCTTGGCACCAGAGTCAGAGAGAAAGAAAAGAAAAAACACTGATCTCTAAGAGGTTATAACTGTGGGCTAGCATTTTTTTTCAGATTTGGAGCCCAAGTCTGCATCTGTAGTATGGTTCAAAAGCTCAAGCTAGGTATTTAAAATAGTACTGCATAGAAAGAATGATGAGAAAACAGAAGAGGCACAGAGGTTGGGAGAGCCACTGAGGTAGACACAATTTGTATACCATGTTCCAGCTGCACTGAAATGCTCTCAATCCTTCACATAAACACCCATGCATACCTTCTCATCTTTGTACCAGTTGTTCCTTCCATTATCAACCATATGATCTCTGGAGTCAGATGGCACAGGTTCATATCCTGACTCTGGGTGACTTTGATTTCAATACCTCCTTGTGGTTTGCTGAGAGGATCAAATGAGTTAATGTATACAGAAGGCTTAGTAGAATGTCTGGCACATAGGAGGTAATTATAGAGTGATGGTGGTGGTACTGATGATGATGGTGGTGATGATGATGATTTTCTCAAATGATCATGTACCCCTTATTTATTTGGCAATTTTTATTAATTGTTTACAATTCGGGTAAAATATGACTGCTTCAGGCTGGGTGTGGTGACTCACGCTTGTAATCCCAGCACTTTGGGAGGCTCAGGTGGGAGGATAACTTGAGGTCAGCAGCTGGAGACCAGCCTGGCCAACAGGGTGAAAACCCATCTTTACTGAAAGTGCAGAAATAAGTTAGGTGTGGTGGCATGCACCTGTAGTCCCAGCTACTCAGGAGGTTGAGGTGGGAGAATCACTTGAACCCGTGAGGTGGAAGTTGCAGTGAGCTATAATTGCACCACTGCACTCCAGCCTGGGCAACACAGTGAGATCCTGTCTCAAAAAAAAAAAATTACCTCTTCTGTTAAGCCTTCTCTGCCTCTATGTGCCACAAAACTTTGTGTCTCTCCTGGGGCCCTTATCACACTCTATTGCAATGACTTATTGACATCTCTACCTACCCCTGAGAATTGTTAAGTTACCTAGTGGGGACTAAGTCTTATTTATCATTGGTCCTTAGTTGCTAGTACAGAACTTGACACATAACCAATGCTTAGCAAATACTTGGTGAATTGAAGAATGTATTGGCCCGGCGTGGTGGCTCACACCTGTAATTCCAGCACTTTGGGAGGCTAAGGCGGGTGGATCATGAGGTCAGGAGATCGAGACCATCTTGGCTAACATGGTGAAACCCCGTCTCTACTAAAAATATAAAACATTAGCCAGGCGTGGTGGCGGGCACCTGTAGTCCCAGTTGCTTGGGAGGCTGAGGCAGGAAAATGGTGTGAACCCAGGAGGTGGAGCTTGCAGTGAGCCAAGATTGCACCCCTCATTCCCGCCTGGGGTGAAGGATATGTCTTTCATTC
>NW_016820884.1:874214-884858 GCF_001698545.2 Rhinopithecus bieti | reverse complement strand
TTGATGATTTTAACTTGCCTTAGTGAAATAATTTTCCATAAGAAGTTTTTTTTTAGTCTCTTAAAATTCTGTACTGACTTTAAACCAAAATCATAAAACATTGTTCTCTCATTTGAATTGTTTCTCTGGAATGTAAACTTCTCAAGAGCAGCTCCAATATCTTATCTGATTAATTTTGTTGTGCATGAGCCATACTGTGTCAGGAAAATGACTAAATGGCTATAAAAATGATATTGTCAAGAAAATTGGGCTGATGAATCACAAGATCATTGACCAAGAAGTATTCACGGAGTTCTTCCTGCTTATATGAGGATGTAGGTTTGAATTGACTTCCTGGTTCTGTTGTATTGATGGTAAAAACACCGAACTCAGGGTCAGAAGACTTGAGTTAAGGTCCCAGACTCACTCTTTAGCTGTTATGTGACTTGGGACAAAAATTAGTCTTCCTAAACTTCACTTTCCTCATGGGTAAAATAGGTTTAATACCTGTCATTACAATGAGCCATGATTGCACTGCTGCACTCCAGCCTAGGTCACAGAGTAAGACCCTGTGTCAAAAAAAAAAAAATAGACTGGGTGCGATAGCTTACGCCTGTAATCCCAGCACTTTAGGAGTCCAAGGCAGGCGGATCACCTGAGGCTAGGAGTTCAAGACCAGCCTGAGCAACATGATGAAACCCCTTTTCTACTAAAAATTACAAAAATAAGCTGGGCGTGGTGGCTGGAGCCTGTAATTCCAGCTACTCGGGAGGCTGAGGCAGGAGAATAGCTTAAACTCAGGAGGTGGAGGTTGCAGTGAGCTGAGATCATACCACTACCCTCCAGCCTGGGCAACAGAGCAAGACTCCATTTCAAAAATAACAATAATTAATTAATTAATGTTAAAATAATACCATCTATTAGATAGAGTTGTGATGAGGCCAATAAGTTGATGCAAAGCATGCAAAAGGGCTTCATCAATGGGCAAGGGCTTTAAAATTGTAGCAATGGTGATTATGCTTGCTTGTGCTAGTAAGTGCCCAGTTATATTCTGGGTGGCCAGTTTTCATCACTCAATGGGTGGCTTTTCTCAGAAGAGACCTTCTATCCATTTATGTTTACCACCAAATAAGGTACTTTGTCTGGGAACAAACAGTCCTCCTGGAATTTTAGAGACATCTCTGTTTTGAAAGCTTGGCAAGTGACTAAGCTTGGTTCCAGAGAAAATAGCCCTGGAGGGACCCGCCTGGGGAGCAGGTAGGAGAGCTCATGCCTTTCCCATGACTCAACTTGCTCTGACACATGCATCCACAGTAACATGTGGAGAAAAGGGTGTGAGCTGCTTCTGCTGGGTAACTGAGAACCAAGGGGTGTCTCTCTGGAATGACAGAGACTTGAAAACCAGCTCTAAAATCCAATAGAATAACCTTGCCAAAGAGTAAGAGCAATTCCTCCCAACCAGGAGCCCTGTGTCGGACCACTGGAGTGGGGGCGTTAGAGAGAGCAGAGGGCATTGCCTCCAAGTTATTAAAGACCAGACTCTGCATCCTGGATTTAGAGACATGTTTGCTCATCATTATTCATCTGGCTGAATCCCGCCCTACTCCTTTTAGAAAGCCAAAGAAATTGCATAACAGAATGAGGCGATTTCATTTTGGCATTGCCTTCGTCTAGTATGATCATGTTCTTCGGCTAGAAAGTAAGTTACACATTCATAGAATTATGAGATACTAGAACTTGGAAAGAATTTAGAGAACATTAGTTTGAACTCACGGAAGCTGAGACTCAGAGGTGAAGTGATGTGCCCATGGGCAAGCAGTGAGTGGGACCAGAATCCAGGTGTCTTCACTCTCAGCCCAGATCTCCACCCTCTCCTCCTCCCAAACCAGTGAACCTGGAGAATCCAGATGTTTCCCTTTATCAGCTGTGGTCCAGAGACAGAGGGTGGATCTAGGTCAGAAGTACAATCTCCTAAGCAAACAACCTAGCACTGCTGCAGAGGAAATTTATTTTGAAACCTTCTACTATGACAAGCTGCATGACTACCATCATCTGTCTAAAGGAGGTTTAGGTTGCCATTGCACATATTGGAGTTGCATCAAGGATCAAATACGTCCACCCAACCAGTTCTCCTCATCAAGTCTTCCCCAAGCAGGCTGTCTCTTATGTGTAATTTCTTCCAAACTATCCCAGAGAGTAAATAAGCTGGGTAAGAAACCAAGACTTTGATGACAATGCTCCATGTCTCCATCAAACTCTCATTTAACATCTGTGGGCCAGGCACACTCCATTTGGTATCACGTTTAATCCTCACGATAATCCCCTGAGTTTGATAATAATAACAATTTATAATTGAGGAAACTGAGCTGGGGGTTAAATAACTTTCTCCAGATCACATATTTAGTCTGTGGTAAAGCCATGCTGAGTCTTTCTGTCTTCAGTGGCATCAGATCCACCATATTGAATATTAATAAACTTACTTATATGTGTAAAACTATATATGTGTTTATTTATATTTTCATTTATGCATAACATAGACACACACACGTCCATCTCTAAGCAATGCCCTGAAAAGTTACTGTACTTTGAATACTCAAAAAAAAAAAAAGCATACACACACTCCACTGAGTCTTTCCATTAATCTTCCCACCAAAGAGTGCTTCAAACATTCACACATGCTGGAAGAGTAAAGGTAGAAGATTCTCCACTCTACCATGCTAGAATCACCTCTGGGTTTAAATCCATTCCTAATGAATGGAGCTCCCCTCCATTCTGGGTCACATAAATCTGCCCTTTCTGCCCTAGAGAAAAACAGTGTCCTAACTTCAAGCTAGTTTAAGATAATAATAAGTACTATTTAGTAAGTGATTACTGTGTGACAGACACTATGCTAAGCCTTTTAAATTAATTACCTCCCAATTAATTACAATTACAGGAAAGAATTACCATTAGTAATATCATACTCCTATTTAGCTGGCTAAGTTTCACACAGCCAGTGAGAAACAGAGCCAGCTCATAGTCATCATGCCGCCATGACAACCAGCTGTAGAGAGGAGCACAGAGGAGGGTTTTATTCAGACACTAGGGTGGGCTTGGGAACATAGAGCAGCATCCAGAGGCAGGAGAGCCACCTTCAGCATCCTCTGTCCTTAATTGTGGAGGTGGGAAGATCCAGTGATTTAAGCTCCAGTAACAGGTGGCACCATTACTGTGCTGACACACGGCACCTGATGGAGTTCCAGGTCTTGTTCAATGCAACCCTACAGAGACGTGTAGTTTTACCCCACGTAAGAATTGCCAGAAAGTTCAGATTTACATAAAAAGTCATAAGAGAAATGGTCCCCACCTTATGGTCGATGAAAGTTTCAGCTCTTTTTCCAACCAGTCAATTTGGGAGACTGGATTTGTTTGTGTTACCAGCACTAGTAACAGGTAATAACATAGACTTGTGATTGACCTCATTCAATTGCTCAAGAGCCTCTTGACTTGTTATCTCATGACCTCTACACACAATGCCTTCCTGGTGTGCAGATAAGTCAGTGAGGTCACCATCCCACATGCAGGAGGTTTTTCATTCCACCTCCAGCCTTCTGCTGGGGGTTCTTCTCCCTGCTAATCTCTGTCCTTAGAAACCCTCCTGACTTTTTACACTCAACTCTGGTCACTCCTTCATGGTCTACTT
The DNA here is from genome assembly GCF_001698545.2 of Rhinopithecus bieti. Lineage (NCBI taxonomy): Eukaryota > Metazoa > Chordata > Mammalia > Primates > Cercopithecidae > Rhinopithecus > Rhinopithecus bieti. The sequence goes on along the minus strand of NW_016820884.1, from coordinate 881,197 downwards.
TGGCATTTGGTCAGCAGGCTATTCATAATCAGTTTAAATACCTCTTTTGCATGTTATATTTCCCCTAATTAAGTCAAACTTTCTCAAAGACAAGGGTTATGTCTGATTTGGTTTCCTACTGATAACACATAGTTTTCTCTTTGGGCATGGCAGGTTGTCAGTACGGTTTTGTTGACTGACTTTTATTTCCCAGCCTTCAACATAAGGGGAAAAAATTGCTCAAGCAAAAATGGAGGAGAACAAGCAAAAGTCTGGATGTTTGAGCCTTCAGGAAAATAATTTTCTCTGGGCATTTTTGTGTGTAAGTGTCTTGATTATCAATCACTTTCACCCAGGTATTAAATTACTTTTGCAAAAAAAGAGAACTAAGACTCATCGAAGGCCTACTGTGTGCCAGGTTACATTATTTCAACTAACCCTCACAACCACTGTAAACAGCAGTAATTGTTTTTTTCATTGTGGGTATTGAGACTCTGGAATATTAAGTAATTTTCCCAAGGCCTTCTATCTAACAAGGGATGGGGCCTGTATTTACAATTAAGTTTTATTCCAAAGCCTATGATTTTTCCACTCAACTACACATCCCCCAGCTCTGCCTCAGGGTTCATTTACCCATCCCTTTCATTCCTTTCCTTTTTATTTGACAGGTTTATCTGCAAGTTGCATAACATGGACTCCAGGGAAGCCTGGTAATGGCCTCATGGAAAAAGGGAGCAGGGAAGTGGAAAAAAATGAAAGAAATGTTCTGAGCTCCCGCTGTACTCCAGGCTGTTACTAGATTCTTTATACATGGTCATTTATTTACTCATTATAATGACCTCATTATGCAAATATGAAACCTGAGGCTCAGGAAGTCAGTCATATGACTTGCTCAGGGTCCTGCAGCAGGTAAGTGGTAGAGTCAAAATCTAGCCCCAGGGTTGTCTAACATCAAAGCATAAAAATGGAGTTTCCTAGAAAAACACCAAGATTCTACTCAAGCAGTGGACTAGGTTTTCAGAATTTAGGACTATATTTCCAGAATGTTGTCAGGCCCCATAGGTAACAGGTCAGTCTGAGTGGAACTAGACTCTAAAAGCCTCAAGCTTCTGACACTAGGGATATCAGGCACTTGTGATGTGGCTCACTAAAGCCCACGGAGGAAGCACAAGAGGTCACAGTCTAAAACCACACATCCAGCCACCCTTGAAGGTCTGAGAGCTTGTGAATGTGCTGCTCACATGACAGGAGACCCCAGAAACCCAGGAGTCCCACTGAAGGAGCTTATGCTGTCTGTAGATCATCTCTTAGGGAGGAATCTGTAATCTGTTATTAACCACCCTTTGGGCATAGAGCAAACTGCATCAACAATTTACACAACATCGCAAAAGAAGTTATTAGATCAGTGATATCATGAATACTTGCTGCTTTCTCTACTCTGCAGTCAACACCTCATATTTCCTCGGGGCCCCACCTTCCACTACTGTCAGTATGTTGACTCTCCCTGTGACTCCAGGGTTAGGCAGGTGACTAGGCCCAGCTGATCACAGCCATATGTTCCTGATCATAGTCAAGTGTTCAGATGAGCCCAGATGAGCCTGTGACCCAATAAGATGCACTGAGACTTTTGCTTGGCCTGCTGGTAAAGAGGCACTCCCTCTTCCATTCTGGGTTTAAACTCTGCAGGATGTTGGCCTGGGGTTGCTGATCCCATTCTACTTCCATATGGAACTAGAAAATAAACCACCACAGAGAAAGCAGAAATACAAAATGAACTAGGTTGTGTCCCAATGATGTTGTTTGACCCCTGAATCCAGCCTGACCTGGACTTTTCAATTCGTTGAGCTAATACATTCCCCCTTCTTGCTAAAGTCACGGTGAGACTATTCTCCTATCATTTACACCAAAAAGAGTCCTGACACAATGGCTTTTCAAAAATTGTCACTCTCCCATGAACCTTTGGAGCCTCAGGGTTAATGACATTCTAATACAACTTACTGTTTCCATGTCTTTGCTTAACTGTCTCTTTCTCAGTAAGGTCTTTCCTAACAACTATATTTTAAATTGTGATTCCTTCCAGCCTGGTCAGCCTAGTTTCTCTCCCCTGTTTTTTTTTTCTTTCTTTCTTTTTTTTTTTTTTTTTTTTTTTTTTTGTTGTTCTTGGGTGTGTGTATGTGTTTGTGTGGTGTTGAGCCTGGGTCTCACTCTGTTACCCAGCTGGCATGCAGCGGTGCAATCATAGCTCACTGTAACCTTGAACTTCTGGGCTCAAGTGATCTTCTTGCTTCAACTTTCTGAGTAGCTGGGACTACAGGCATGCACTACCATGTGCAGGTAATTTTTAAATGTTTTTGTAGAGATGGGGTCTCACTATGTTGCCCTGGCTTGTCTCAAACTCCTGGGTTCAAACAATTCTCCTGCCTCAGCCTCCCAAATTGCTGGGATTACAGGCACAAACTATTGTACCCCACTCCGCTGCCCTGCTTTTTCTTTTACTTACCACTGTATGATACGCTACTTATTTTACTTACTTGTTTTGTTTATTATGTCTCCTGTAGGTAAGTCATAAGGGAAGGATTTTTTTTTTTTTAAGACAGAGACTCATTGTGTCACCCAGGCTGGAATGCAGTGGCATGATCTTGGCTCACTGCAACCTCTACCTCCCAGGTTCAAGCAATTCTCATGGCTCAGCCTCCTGAGTAGCTGGGATTACAGGCTCTTGCTGCCACGCCCGGCTAATTTTTGTATTTTTGGTAGAGACGGGCTTTCACCATATTGGCCAGGATGGTCTCGAACTCCTGACCTCAGGTGATCCACCTGCCTCAGCCTCCCAAAGAGCTGGGATTTCAGGCGTGAGCCACGGTGCCCGGCCTGGAATTTTGTTGTTGTTGTTGCTGTTCTATTTTATTCATTACTATTGCTACATAGAGCCTGGCACATGTCAGGAAGTTCAATGAGTAAATGAACATTTGGCAAGTAATACATCTAAGTTCTCTCGGAGCCCTTATGTTCAGACTGACTCGAGTTCAGATCTGAGCTCCTCAATTACGGGTTGCTTAATGCTTTGCACATTACTTAATCTTATTGAGACTCAATTTCTCACCCCAAAACACAGTGTAATAATTTCTACTGTCAGGATTGTGAGATTAGATGAGGTCATAACATCCTACACTTGCCTTCACGTTGTAGGCTCTCATTTTATACACTTGGGGTGACCAACTAGAGTGAGGAAGAGAACCCACTAAATTGACATGTCAGGAGATCTTGCTTATTTTTTGTGAATCAGTGATGGCTGATGAACAATTAGGAATATAAAGGGTATAAACTTGGCTCCGTATGAGAACCAATGTTTGTGGCCTGTTGTTAGCACACTTGCCTATCCTTACAATGACTGATCAAAGAAAGAAGACATTTCTTTGGATGGTCTGGAAATTCTGGTGGGACACAGATGATAAATTGCTGGCTCTTGGCAAAAGATGACATGACTCTTATTATCTGATTATTTACTTAGTGTCATGGACTGAATGTTGTAGCCTTCCAAAATTCATATGTTGAACCTCTAACCCCCAGTGTGATGGTATTTGGAGATGGGGCCTTTAGGAGGTGATTAGGGTGAGATGAGGTCATGACAGTGGGGGGATCATGGTGGGATTAGTGCCTTTATAAGAGACACTAGAGGGCTTGCACTTGACATGCTCACTCCTCCGACCCCTAAGTCATGTGAGGACAAAGCAAGAAAGCAGCCATCTGCAAGCTGAGAAAAGAGCCCTCAGCAGAATCTGACCACATGGACACACTGATCTTGGGCTTCTAGTCTCCAAAACTGTGAGACAATTAATTTGCACTGTTAAGCAGTTTGGTTATGTCAGCCTCAGCTGACTAAGACATTTGGGTACTCTCCCTTTTGCATTAGACATATACAAAATGGGAATCTGGGGCAGGCACGGTGGCTCATGCCTACAATCCCAGCACTTTGGGAGGCCAAGGGGAGAGGATTGCTTGAGTCCATGAGTTCAGGACCAGCCTAGGCAACATAGTGAAACAGGTCTCTGTATTAAAAAAATATATATTTTTTAAATGGGAATCTGTATAATATAATGGCAAAGTGAGAATAAAAAGTACCAGGACCAAGGAAAGTGCTTTTTAGCATAGGAGTATAGGTGAAGGGGAAGAGCAAATCGTTGATAAGATGATACAGATTTCTAGAAGTGAGCTGTGAATTTAGTTATAAGCTTTAAGTTGACCAAGGAAAAGAGAGAGAGAGATTATAAAGGTCAGTAAGGGACAGAATCTCATGGCTTACTGTCTAGAAGTTGATAAACTCTTAGGGTTCAAAGGTAGCACCAGTTATTTAGCATCATATTGGTGTAACTACCTGACTCCTTCATTCTGTGATTGGTCCTTTAACAAACAGGCCCAAGTGAATACATTCAAAGGAATACCTTGAGCCATCCAGCTGCCACCTTATGCTCATCATGCTTAATGAAATGTCCCTGGTTTTTCCCTTTCACTGTGGCGATTTTTTTTTTTTTTTTTTTTTTTTTTTGAGATGGAGTCTTTTACTGTCACCTGGGTTGGAGTGCAGTGGCGTGATCTCTGCTCACTGCAACCTCCGCCTCCTGGGCAGAAGAATTCAAGCAATTCTTCTGCCTCAGTCTTCTGAGTAGATGGAATTACAGGTGCATGCCACTACGCCTGGCTAATTTTTTTTTTTTTTTTTGTATTTTTAGTAGAGACGGTGTTTCACTATGTTGGCCAGGAAGGTCTCGAACTCCTCGTGATTCATCCACCTCAGCCTCCCAAAGTGCTGGGATTACAGGCGTGAGCCACCGCGCCCAGCCAAACCGTGGCAACTTTTAAAACATAGACTCAATATCTTTGTCCTATGAAAGCGGTTCTGATTTTTTTAAAATTCTCACTACAGAGCCCTTTAGGTACTGTGCTGAGTACCCATGAACCTTATCTCTGATCACCATTGCAACTCACTCTCACGGCATGGATCAGCAAGTAGGGCTCAGAGAAGGTAAGTCACTTGCCCACCGGCTCCTGCATAAAAAGTAAAATAACTGGAGCCCCAGAGCCTCTGCTCTTTTCATTCCACAGGTGTTTCTCACACCTTAGTCATTTATGTGCCTCCTTCACAATCTTTGTCTCCTCCTCACAACCTGGGTTACTGTTTACTATCTCTCAGCAATTTAACTCACTATATTTTTACTTAAATAAGTTTTTCCTTAAGCAATATAGCTTTTCCGTAAGCAATGTCCATTAAATTATGGGTTCAACATGCTTGTCATATATATACAGTTAACGCCATTTAAAGTAATTATGTAACTATTACTTTTTAAATTAAAAAATGTGTACTACCTAACATAGCTGATTTCCAACTAATGGTAAGCATGTTCAACACTGTTTCCAGAAGTTAAATAAGGTGGATATTTTATTGGACAATAGTATTTGTTGCTATAGTTTTGGGTTTTAAAGTAACAAAACCACTCTTCAAGTAAGGATCACCACCTCACTATGAGGGCAAAATAAAAGTAGAGACCCAAAAATATTTCAAATAGGCACAATATTATCTTAGGAGAAATGGCTAGGCTGGGCGCGGTGGCTCACGCCTGTAAATCCAGCCTTTTGGGAGGCCAAGGTGGAAGGATCACCTGAGGTCAGGAGTTCGAGACCAGCCTAGCCAACAATGGTGAAACCCTGTATCTACTAAAAAAACAAAAATTAGCCAGCTGTGGTGGCTAGCACCTGTAATCCCAGCTACTCAGGAGGCTGAGGCAGGAGAATCGCTTGAACCCGGGAGGCAGAGGTTGCAGTGAGCTGAGATCATGCCACTGCACTCCCACCTGAGTGACAGAGCGAGATTCCGTCTCAAGAAAAAAAAAAAAAAGGCAAAGACAAGTGGCTAGATTTGCAAGAGGTCTATAGTGAGGGGACCAGTCATTTAGATAAATACGTTTTTGTACTTTCACTTAAAATAGACATTTCTGGCGAGGTGTGGTGGCTCACGCCTATAATCCCAGCACTTTGGGACGCTGAGGCAGGCATATCACCTGAGGTCGGGAGTTCGAGACCAGCCTGACCAGCATGGTAAAACCCCGTCTCTACTAAAACTACAAAAATTAGGTGGGTGTGGTGGCGGGTGCCTGTAATCACAGCTACTTGGGAGGCTGAGGCAGGCGATCATTTGAACCCGGGAGGCGGAGGTTGCAGTTAGCTGAGATCGTGCCACTGCACTCCAGCCTAGACAGCAGAGTTAGTGAGACTCTGTCTCAAAAAGAAAAAAAAAAAGACATTTCTTAATAGTTACACTTCAAATAATGCTATGGCTAGAAATTGAATAAAAACCTTTGGACTTGGTTAATAACTATGAAGAGACTAACATGAAATCCTATTTAAATAAGGCCTCAACAGAACACCATGACAAAGCAGAAGCAACAAGGTTAATTAAGTCTTTATGCCTTATTATATACCTAGGGAGCCTAACCTTGTAAGATTAAACAGCATTAAAAATAGAAGGGTATATGGTGAGTTGAGTTTTTACTCAGTATACCAATGAAATTTTCTTTGTGGGTTTTCACTGGTTGCTTTTAAGAGTAAGTTTGAGCAGTAATCTCTGAGGAGGATCTTCTGATCTAACCAAGTGAAAGAACAATTTCATTAGCACTACAGCAGGGAAGATGTCATTTATTGACGAGCTAACAGTCATTGGATAGATGCCCAGTGATGCTGGATATTGTGCTGGGTTCTGAGAAAATCTAGTAAGATATGGTCCCTGCCCTTAGGCGGTTTGCACTCTAGCGGAGGAGACAAATCAAACAAAGAATGATGGTGTTGTGTTGTGCGAGCACAGGCACAATGGGAGCCAAGAGAAAAAAAATCAAATCCAGCCTGAGGATGTCAAGGCTTCTCAAAGAAGAGAAGGAGGCACGAGCTAAGGTTTTTTTTTTTTTTTTTTTTTTTTTTTTTTTTTTTTTTTTTTTTTTTTTTTTTATAGTGTT
>NW_016820884.1:839582-873247 GCF_001698545.2 Rhinopithecus bieti | reverse complement strand
CCCTCCCTCCCTTCCTTCCTTCCTTCCTTCCTTCCTTCCTTCCTTCCTTTTTCTTTCTTTTGAGGCAGGGCCTGGCTCTGTCGCCTAGGCTGGAGTACACCGGCACAATCTCAGCTCACTGCAGCCTCGACCCCACAGGCACAAGTGACCCCCCCCACCTCAGCCTCCCAAGTAGCTGGGACTACACGTGTGCACCCCCATGCCCAGCTAATTTTTGTATTTTTGGTAGAGACAGGGTTTTGTCATGTTGCCCAGGCTGGTCTCAAACTCCTGAGCTCAAGAGATCCACCCACTTCAGCCTCCCAAGATTACAGGTGGCCCACGCTACTGTGCCTGGCCACTACTGCTTTTGTTCTTCATGGCCCACTCTAGTCAAGAGTCAACAATTTTATTTATTTATTTATTTATTTATTTATTTATTTATTTAGAGATGAGATTTCACTATGTTGCCCAGGCTGGTGTCAAACTTCTGGGCTCAACTGATCCTCCTGCCTCAGCTTCCCAAGTAACTGGGATTATAGGCACATTTCACTGTGTCCAGCTCAATTTTGTTTTTTATCCTTATAGTTTTGCCTTCTGTTCTTGTCATAGCACTGACTTCTCTATGTATTTATTTAATATTTATTGATATAGTACTTGACCATATTATAAATGCCTTACATATATTGACTCAAAATTATTCTTCATAGGCTGGGTGTGGTGGCTCACACCTGTAATCCCAGCACTTTGGGAGGCCAAGGAGGGCAGATCATGAGGTCAGGAGATCGAGACCATCCTGGCTAACACGGAGAAACCCCGTCTGTACTAAAATTACAAAAAATTAGCCAGGCGTGGTGGTGGGCACCTGTAGTCCCAGCTACTCGGGATGTTGAGGCAGAAGAATGGTGTGAACCCAGGAGGCGGCGCTTGCAGTTAGCAGAGATTGCGCCACAGCACTCCAGCCTGGGCGACAGAGCAAGACTCTGTCTCAAAAAAAAAAAATTATTCCTCCTAACACATACATGTGATAAGTACAGACAAGGAAGCGATTATATCCATTTCACAGATAAGAAAGTGAGACAGACAGTAGTGGAGCTCAGATCTGGACAAGGTAATATTACTCCAAAGTCTATGCCATACTACACTTGAACTTGGTACATTTCAATTTGTCTCTCCACATGTGAGATAATTCTTTACTAAGCACTTTAATTTGTGCTAGGGTCTTTCCATGTGTGATCTCCTCTAATCCTCATGGCAACCCAAAAGATAGACACAGATAAGAGAACCAAGTCACAGTGATTTATGCAACTTGTACAAGAATATTCCGTTAGTAAATGGGGAGTTGCCAGCCACTAAGGGAGCTCTTTATCTCCAGTTCCTACTGCTTCCCCAAATACTTGACTTCTGTTTATTGCTTGATCCTCTTCTATACTGACTGTTTTGTGTATTCTCACAGCCTGAGTCAGTCCCTGAGATCCAATCACCGTTGTACTTAGACATACCCAAGTCTCCACTCAAAGGGAGCATAGAACCTTCTGCCACAATTTCAAAGGAATGAAATTTAAACTTTCAGGCTATTCCATGAGGCTACATTCTCACTGCTTCAAAGGGTCCCTTAATAAAAATAGCTATAACAATAATACTTGCAAGTTATTAATGCTTTTTAATGTGCCAGACACCTTATATAGAATATTTCTAACCATCATGACAACCCTAAAGATAAAATATTATTGCTGTTTTACAGATTGGGAAACAGAGGTTCAAAGAGGTTTAAATAACTTGCCCATGATCATACAGTTATTCAGATATTGGCCAGGCGTGGTGGCTCATGCCTGTAATTCCAGCACATTGGGAGGCCAAGGCGGGCGGACCAAGAGGTCAGGAGATTGAGACCATCCTGGCTAACACAGTGAAATCCCATTTCTACTAAAAAAATACAAAAAAAGTTAGCCGGGCGTGGTAGCGGGTGCCTGTAGTCCCAGCTACTCGGGAGGCTGAGGCAGGAGAATGGCGTGAACCCGGGAGGCAGAGCTTGCAGTGAGCCGAGATCGCACCACTGCACTCCAGCCTGGGCGACAGAGCAAGACTCCGTCTCAAAATAAATACATAAATAAAATAAAATAAAATAGCTATAACAATGATATTTGCAAGTTATTAATGCTTTTTAATGTGCTAGACACTTTATGTAGAATATTTCTAACCATCATGACAACCCTAAAGGTAAATATTATTGCTGTTTTACAGATTGGGAAACAGAGGTTCAAAGAGGTTTAAATAACTTGCCCGTGATCATACAATTATTCAGATATGCTAACCCCAAAATCTATACTCTTTGTTGTTTTTTTTTTTTTTTGAGACAAAGTCTCACTCTGTCGCCCAGGCTGGAGAGCACGATCTCAGCTCACTGCAACCTCCACCTCCTGGGTTCAAACGATTCTCCTGCCTCAGCCTCCTGAGTAGCTGGGATTACAGGCAGGCACCACCATGCCTGGCTAATTTTTGTATTTTTAGTAGAGATGGGGTTTCACCACGTAGGCCAGGCTGGCCTTGAAATCCTGACCTCAGGTGATCCGCTCACCTCCGCCTCCCAAAGTGCTAGGATTACAAGCATCAGCCACTGTGCCCGGATGTACTTTTTCTACTGTACCTGGCTTCTTTTCACGTGAACAAGACTCAGGACAAGTCTTTCCAAGAGCTTGGAGAAAATATAGAGTGTGGAAGAGAATAGGTTTCAACTTGGGTCAGTGGGATTTTTTTTTCTTTTTTTCTTTTTTAACTTCCTTTTTCTCTACTTCCTATCCTCCCTTCTTTTCTTCCTTTTTTCAATTAATAAAAAAAGATACAATTAATAGCAAAGCTAGCAGAAGCTCCAGACTTGACTCTTTGTCATATTTAAAATCCAAGTTCCACCCATATACAATTATGACTGCTGACAACAAAGTCCCAACCCAGAATGAATCAGCACAGAGAAAAATCAAAAGAGGGCAGGGCTGGGGCTTGGTGCTCAGAGTTAGCCCCAAAGTTATGAGTCAGAGACGTCTCAGGATAACCTCCCTGCCAAATTAATCCCAGGCCAGGACTTGCCAAGGTGCAGCTGGTTTCACAAATTCCAGTGGACTAAAGTGGACTGCCCTGGGGGAAAAGGGCAGTGCTAACGTGCCAGAGACAGACAGACTGGGTAGGTGAGTGGCATTATGGTCATTGACCAAACTAGCAAACTTCATTCTAATCTAACAGAAACAATCCTAAGGCCACATAGATGGAAATGCACCTGTTCAATTCTGCTCATCACTGTATTCAAGAACTCAGGAAAGATGTGTATAATGCATCCAAAATGAAGGGACATATTTATTTATATTATTAAATAGTATCTGCAACACAAACTAGCTAAAAATAAAATATCAATGCAATTAGTGCATGCTATACTAAAAACAATGGTATCTGTTTGTAGAGGCTTAAACCAAATAGAGAAGTCTTTTCAAAACTGTCTCCTTGGTCCAGGTTTGCCCCATCTTCTCTAGTTCAACCTCTTTCTCTGAATCTGAACTTCGTGAGTAAATGTGGTAGTTGGGAAGGGTCAGAATCACCTCGTGCTCCAAACCCAGACAGACCTAGGTTCCTGCAGGTCTCAATAATCTGCATTTATTTCTTTCAAAAGACAAACCAGAAATGTTCCCCTCACCCAGATCCTCCTAGAGAAAGAAAAAGAAGTGCATTCATGCTATGTGAAAAGAGAACAGGAATTTAGAATCATAAAGACATGGAAAAAGGCTGGGCGTGGTGGCTCACACCTGTAATTCCAGCACTTTGGGAGGCCGAGGTGGGTGGATCACTTGAGGGCTGACGTTCGAGACTAGCCAGCCAACGTGGTGCAACCCTGTCTCTACCAAAAATACAAAAAAATTAGCTGGGCCTGATGGTGGGTGCCTGTAATCCCAGCTGCTTGGGAGGCTGAGGCAGGAAAATTGCTTGAACCTGGGGGGCGAAAGTTGCAGTGAGCTGAGATCACGCCACTGCACTCCAGCCTGGGTGACAGAGCAAGACTTCATCTCAAAAAAATAAAAATAAAAATAAGCAAATAAATAAATAAAGACCTGGAAATGGACTGAGCATGATGGCTCATACCTGTAATCCCAGCACTTTGGGAAGCCAAAGCAGGAAGATCACTTGAAGCCAGGAGTTCAAGACTAGCCTGGAAAGTATAGTCGAGACCCCAACACTACAAAAAAAAAAAAAAAAAAAAAAAAAAGAATAAAGTTAGCTAGCCATGATTGCATTCCTGTGGTCCCAACTATTCAGGAGGCTGAGGTGGGAGGATTGCTTGATCCCAGGAGATCAAGGCTGCAGTGAGCTATGATTGCACTACCGCATTCCAGCCTGGGGGCAGAGTGAGACCCTGTCTTGAAAAAAAAACAAAAATCTGGAAATGAGTCCCCAACTCTAAGACTTCCCTGCTGCATGGGCTTTGGACAGCATTTTCATCTGTAAGATGGAGAAAACAAGACTTACACTTAACTGTTGTTAGGAAGATTAGATGAGAAAATGCATGCTAAAGTGCACAGTCCAGTGTTTGACTCATGGTTAATTGTATCTTGGTTGCCCAATCTCCTGGATTGACCTGAACTTCTTTCTGTATTTGAAAGTCCTTTTGAGAGCTCTAGAGTCATCTAGTCTTTCTAACGTAGGATTCATTGATCAGAAATGCATGGAAGGGCATCCTGAGACACTGTGTATTCCAGAAACGGAAATGGGCAATTCAATTATTCTTGTATTCAATAAAAATGATTAAGCACTTATTCTGTATTAGGGACTGAACCAGGAGCTAGAGATAGATAAATGAGGTGTGGGTCTCAGTTAGAGTGGAACACAGACAAGTAAGACTGTTGTGAGATATATGAAGGCAAAAATAGGGTGCTGAGCACATCTCAGGAAGAGCATCCAAATAGGATTCTCAGGAACCGTGTGAGGGGTATGTGTGTTGCTGTTTGGAAGTAAGACCTAGTGGGAAGTGGGGCAGGTGGGAGCCAGAAAGGGCAAGCAGGAGTAAACCCGGTAAAGAAGGAAGGTGAGGATCACTCTGCCAGCAGAGGCAACAGCATATGCACACGCACATGACAGGAAATTGCCTTTGGTTCTGACAGGCAGGCCATAGGGATTGTACTGCGGAAGACAGGGCTGGAACAGAGGCTGGAGAGTTGGACAGGGAGGGGTCAGATCACAAAGGGTCTGGGTATCTAAGCTATGTGAAATGGGTTTAAACATGACATATATGGAGAATCTTTGAAGGATTCCGAGCAGCAAGGTAACATGATCATATTTTCTTTTTCTTTTTCTTTTTTTTTTTAAGACAGAGTCTCGCTCTGTCACCCAGACGAGTGCAGTGGTGCAATCTAGGCTCACTGCAACCTCCGCCTCCCAGGTTCAAGCATTTCTCCCACCTCAGCCTCCGGAGTAGCTGGGACTGCAGGCACGTACCACCATGCCCGGCTAATTTTTTGTATTTTAGTAGACATGGGGTTTCACCATGTTTGCCAGGCTAGTCTTGAACTCCTAGCTCAGGCCATCCACCCACCTCAGCCTCCCAAAGTGCAAGGATTACAGACATGAGCCACCGTGCCCGGCCCAGATTTGCTTTTTAATTTTATTTATTTATTTGCTTGGAGACAGGGTCTTGCTCTGTTGCCCAGGTAGAGTGCAGTGGCATGATCATAGCTCACTGCAGCTTTGAACTCCTGGGCTCAAGCAATTCTCCTGCCTCAGCCTCCTGAGTAGTTAGGAGTACAGGCATGTGCCACTATGCCCCATTAGTTTTTTTTTTTTTTTTTTTTTAATAGAGATGGGGGTCTCACAAAGTTGCCTAGGCTGGTCTCAAACTCTGGGGCTCAAGCGATTCTCCCACCTTGGCCTGCCAAAGTGATGACACTCCAGGCATGAGCCACCATGCCTGGCCCAGATTTGCTTTTTAAAATTGCCATGAAAATTTATGTCCACAGATTTGACTTATTTTTATGAACTCATGATAATACCCAACTTCCTTTCCTTCCATGGAAAGTAACATCTTCAAAAATTAAAGTTGTCCACATACCTTGTGTTAGGTGGAGTTGGGGTTTTATTTGCTGTAGGGAGTGGAGAAGGTTGGACTTGAATAGGAATATTAATTCTGAGACTTACTGATTTGCTCTTCTTTTACCTGCAGAGCCAAATCAATGGTACTCATGCTATGAACAGGAGCTATGGGATTTTTACCAAATCTGGACACAGTAACCTTCACTTTGAAAAACAGGTTCTGAGAAGCCCCTCAGAAGTTAGAAAGGTTGTAACCTAACCTTGAAATTTATTAGTAGAAGCAGTTAATGACTGCAAAATCTCGCCATTAAGGCACACCAGTGCTTGCCTTCTATTTCTGGCTCTAACCAAAGCTGTCAGCTTCTCACTTTCAAAAGAACTTAGTTCGCTTAACGAAAAAAAAATATATATATATGATTGTGAGAAGTCTACAGAAGTCCCCTGAAAATCCAGTGACCTCATTTTTGGTAGCTCTATAATATTTGTGAACATTTGTTTTTCAGCACTGTCACTACTTTTGATCAAATTTACTGTCAGGGTTTTTGAGTTTCAAGGGCAATTTTTCTTACTAGTTTCTCCATTTATTGGAGGATCTGTCTCTGTAACCTAAATACAACATGCTCACTCACAGTTAAAAATCCAACTGGCCCCAACCACAGGCAAGATCTGGAAAGCAGAACTAGAAAGTGGATTAAAAGAAAAAGCCCAAACTTTTTGTGTTGCAGTCCTTTATTGCCCTCATTCGCTGGACAGCTTTCCTAATGTGACGTTTGTCTTGGCCGATGAAGTGTCACATACTAAGCAGGTGATAAGTGGCATAACTCCATGGAAGTATTTGGGAAAGTAAGTCAGAGGCAAGTGACAAGCTAGAATGTATGTAACTGTCAGCACAGACAGGCCAAGGGCTCGACATAAAAGCTATTTTTCCTCTCTGACTTGGCAACCCTGCTTGAAGTTAGGTTTGGGCTCGCTTTTTAAATCAGTGTGTTTGTGTGTGTGTGTGTGTGTGTGTGTTATGACTGCCGTCTTTCTATTGCTGAACACCTACAGAAGAAAACCAGAAGGTAGTAGTGTACTTAAAATGAAAAGGGGGGCCAGGCACAGTGGCACACACTTGTAATCCTAGCACTTCGGGAGGCCAAGGCAGTTGGATCACTTGATGTCAGGAGTTCAAGACCAGCCTGGCCAACATGATGAAACCCTGTTTCTACTAAAAATACAAACATTATCCGGGCATGGTGGTACACACCTCTAGTCCCAGCTACTCAGGAGGCTGAGGCAGAAGAGTTGCTTGAACCCAGAAGAGTTGCTTGAACACCACTGCGCTCCAGCCTGGGTATTGCAGTGAGACTCCGCCAAAGAAGAAAGAAAGGAAGGAAGGAAGGAAGGAAGGAAGGAAGGAAGGAAGGAAGGAAGGAAGGAAGGAAGGAAGGAAAAGAAAGAAAGAGAGAGAAAAGAGAGAAAGAAAGAAAGAGAAAGAAGAAAGAAAGAGAGAAAGAAGAAAGAAAGAGAGAAAGAAGAAAGAGAAAGAAAGAGAGAAAGAAGAAAGAAAGAGAGAGAGAGAGAAAGAAAGAAAGAAAGAAAGAAAGAAAGAAAGAAAGAAAGAAAGAAAGGAAGAAAGATGGAGATCCTTAGAAGAAAAAACAAAAAGAAGTGAAGCCGATTTCCAAATAGACCTGATATGCACTTCAAGAGACCAGCTAAAATTACCCCAGCTAAAGAGTGTCTTCTGTCACAAGCTTTGTCCCTAAGGTATGCTGAGGCCAAGTCCTCCCCACGTGGAGCTCCAGTCATAGCTCAGCTGGGAATTATCCACCCACTGGGGTCTGTAGGTCAAGACTTAAGTGCATTAGCAGAAAGCATCTTCAAGCTCATGTGATGGAGACCCATCAAATCTGAATCAAAGCCAAAAAGGGAAAGAAAACAAAATTAAGTAGCTCTTTCATAAACTTCAATAAGGTTTCACAAATTGAGACAGACGTGAAATGTTAAAAACATTCTCCCAGTGCCTTTTTCGGACTGAATGAGTTTCTGCATTTAGGCAGTTTTGGCATTTGCAAAATGCTTGCAAATAAAAGTGGGACTCAGCACTCTATTCCTATAAGTTGGTGACTGATTGGACTCTTCTCAACAAATCAATAATGGGCTTCATGGAGGTGGTGTTCTTGAGCCAACCTTTAAGGTTTGTGGAATTTGCCAGGCAGAGATGCTGTGGATGGATCTTCTAGGTAGAGGGAACCATATGAATAGGGGCAGGACAGAAGGAAACCAGAGAACATGTTCTGGGCACATAGAGCTGTAGAGTCAGAAGAACATGGCATCAGTCTGGATACTTGGGGCAGGGCAGATTTAGGTGTCAGAGGTTGTCAGCCCAAGAGGTGACCTTTACTGAAGGATGGAACATAGGAAAAGGAATGGATTTTGGAGGGAAGGTGATTAAGAAGGGCATCTGTTGGTTTTGCTTGCCTGGCGTCAATCCTACTTGCTTCTGGCCCCAGTATGTCAATTTTCTTCTAAGCATAGGGCCTTCACCACATTCTCAGTTCACATGGTTCAGGTGTAACTGACACTCTCTTTGGCTCAGTGGGCAAACACATGACCTGGGCCTAACCCATCAGAACATTTTATATCTTAGGCCCTCGGGCATGGCTCTATAATTTTTATATAGAATTGCTTATTAATTCAAGTATAATAGTGGGAGGATAGAAATTTAAGCTATGTCTGCATATTAATTTATGTAAAATTAGGAAATCATTGAAGGATAGGAAAATGATAAAGATTACGGGGAAACTTTTTTTTTTTTTGAGACAGAGTCTCACTCTGTTGCCCAGGCTGAAGTGCAGTAGCTCAATCTTGGCTCACTGCAACCTCCACCTCCCAGGTTCAAGCGATTCTCCTGCCTCAGCCTCCCAAGTAGCTGAGATTACAGGCATGCACCACCATGCCCGGCTAATTTTTATATTTTTAGTAGAGGTGGGGTTTCACCATGTTAGCCAGGCCAGTCTCAAACTCCTGATCTCAAGCAGTTCACCCACCTCAGCCTTCCAAAGTGCTGGGATTACAGGCATGAGCCACTGCACCTGGCCAAGGAACCAACACTTCTTCAATGACCTCCCCATAGTGCTATAGTGACTTACAGATGGATACATGATCAAAGCTGGGCCAGTGAAAGACAGCCCTGAGACTTTTGATGCACTAGTAGAAAGTTTAGTAAAATTGCTATCTAAAGTAATGTTGGTAATAGACTTTGTTTTGTTTAGAGATGGAGTCTCGCTCTGTTGCCCAGGCTGGAGTGCAGTGGCGCCATCTCAGCTCACTGCAACCTCTGCCTCCCGGGTTCAAGCAATTCTCCTGCCTCAGCCTCCTAAGTAGCTGGGATTATAGGCAAACACCACCGCACCCGGCTAATTTTTGTATTTTTTGTAGAGATGGGGTTTTGCCATGTTGGCCAGGCTGGTCTCAAACTCCCGGCCTCAAGTGATCTACTCACCTCGATCTCCCAAAGTGCTGAGATTAGAGGCATGAGCCACCATGCCCAGCCAGCAGTAGACTTTTGATAAAAGATACAGAAACTCTCGTTTCATTTTGGGGTAGGGAGCTGATAAAATGGGGAATCGAAGCTTCTGATGATCATCTTGTCACTATGAGAGAGGAGGTTTCTGAGAAAGAAACCAAGACAGAGGAGAGCAGAACCAAGAGAAGGCAATGGGGAGAGATGAAGAAGGTGTTGGGGAGAGACAGATTCCTAATGGCATCATTGGGTCATCTGGAACCAGACTTGCTTGAAATCTTTCTCTGGACTTAAATTTCCCTTTTGTTTTTTTTTTCTTGAGCCAATGGACTGAAAGAGTCTTAATGAATACAAAGATTTTGGTTTGGGACATACATATTTAAGTTACTGGAAGTCATCGAGGCAGTCAAAAAAGTAGAATTAGTGCTTTGAACACTATATCAAGTGCCCTGAGCACTGAGAGAAATATTTGAGAGTCATTCACATGGTTAAAACAATAACAAGGGCCAATATTTATTACATTTTTTGCTTTGTGCCAGATATTGTTCTAAAGAACTTTGTAAGTATTCTTTCATTCCACCTCACAGCAGCCATGTGAGTTAAATACCTTTGTTATTTCTATTTAACAGGTAAGGACACTAACAGACACACAGGAGAGGCTTAGTAATTTGCTGTGGTGGCCAGACTCCAAGATGGTCCCAATGAGATCTGCTTCCTGGTATTCACATCTTTATTTCATCCTCTCCCCTTGGGTGTGGACTGGACTTAGTGACTTCCTTCTAATGAATAGAGTAAGGCAGAAGTCAGAGTAAGGTATGTGACTTGGAAACTAGATCATAAATACAATGTGTCTTCTACTCTTATTTCTCTGTTTCTCTTGCTTCTTTCTCAGATCACTCACTCTGGCAGAAGCCATGTTATAATCAGCGCTATGAAATGATTCATGAGGTGAGAAACCAAAGGCTCCTTTAGTCAAGGGAATAAGCTTGGAATTGGTCTTCCAATTCCAGTTATAGTGGAGACTAGAACTTTACTGACAGTTTCACTGCTTCCTCATGAGAGACCCTGAGCCAGAACCACACCACTAAGCCATTCCTGATTTCTGGTCCTCAGCAACTGTGTGAAATAACAAATGTTTGTTTGTTCTAAGCTGGTAAATTTGCTGGAAATGTATTACACAGCAGTAGATAAGTAATGCAGATTTTTGTACCAAGGGTGGGTGCTGATGCAGTAAAAATCTAAATGTTGGAATTGCTTTGGAACCAGTAAGTAAGTAGAAGCTGAAAAAGCTGTGAGGATTTTGAAGAGGGTGATAGTGAAAGCTTAAAATGTCTTGAACACACTATTAGTTGAATTGTGGACTTCAAGGAGGCTGTCAGTGAGGACAGCCATTTTTCCCTTAAGGGAAAAATGATGACAATCTTATTGGAAATTAGATAAAAGGGGATTTTTAATGCAGTAGCAGAAAGTTTAGCATTGTTGCTGCCTACAGTAATGTGGGTGGTAGAAAATGTCCCTAAGGAACTGAGAGATCAAGTTAAGGAGATTTCTAATCTTTCCCCATCACCCTCTCTTAGCTCTGCTTCCCTCTGTCTTGGTTTCTTTCTCAGAAAGCTCTTCCCTCATAGTGACAAGATGACCATTAGAACTTCAGGCCCCCATTCTACCAGCTCTCTACTCCCAGTGGAATGAGAGTTTGTGTTTTCCAATACTTTTATCAAAAGTCTCAGGGCTGTCTTTTATTGGCTCAACTTCGATCATATGTTCATCACTCTAGATACCACCTGGTTTCTTTTTGCTTCTTATAGAAAAACACAAGAGAAAGGAAGTAACTAATGGAAGGATTGTTAAACAGAAAGGAGTTAGCTTTGAAGATTCCTAGACTCAGCCAGGTGCGGTGGCTCACACCTGTAATCCCAGCACTTTGGGAGGCTGAGGCGGGTGGATCACTTGAGGTCAGGAGTTCGAGACCAGCCTGGCAAAAATGGTGAAACCCTGTCTCCACTGAAAACACAAAAATTAGCTGGGTGTGGTGGCGGGTGCCTGTAATCCCAGCTACTCAGGAGGCTGAGGCACATGAGTCATTTGAACCCGGGAGGCGGAAGTTGCAGTGAGCCGAGATTGCACCACTGCACTTCAGCCTGGGCTATAGAGTGAGACTCAGTCTCAAAAGAAGAAAAGAAAAGAAAAGATTCCTAGACTCTCTAGATGTCAAATGATATTAAAATTTTTGGGGCAGGCACGGTGGCTCATGCCTCTAATTCCAGCACTTTGGGAGGCTGAAATAGGCAGATTGCTTGAACTCAGGAGTTCGAGACCAGCCTGGTCAATGTGGTGAAATCCTCTCTAACAACAACAACAAAAAAGTAGCTGGGTGTGGTTGCATGCACCTGTACTCCCAGCTACTCGGGAGGCTGAGGTGGGAGGATTGCTTGAACCCAGGAGGCGGAGGTTGCAGTGAGCCGAGACTGCACCACTGCACTTCAGCCTAGGCAATAGAGTGAGACTCAGTCTCAAAAAAAGAAAAAGAAAAAGATTCCTAGACTCTCTAGATGTCAAATTATATTAAAAATCTTGGGGCAGGCACAGTGGCTCACGCCTCTAATCCCAGCACTTTGGGAGTCTGTAATGGGCAGTTTGCTTGAACTCAAGAGTTCGAGACCAGCCTAGTCAACATGGTGAAACCCTCTCTAACAAAAAATAAAATAAAATAAAATTAGCTGGGTGTGGTTGCATGCACCTGTATTCCCAGCTACTCGGGAGGCTGAGGTGGGAGGATTGTTTGAACCTGGGAGGTGGAGGTTGCAGTGAGCCGAAATTGTGCCACTGCACTCCAGCCTGGGCAACAAAACATGTTTCAAAAAAAAAAAAAAAAAAAAATTTAATGGCTTCCGAGGAAAGATCAAATCCAGGATACTGCTAGGGAAACATGGTCCAAAGAGAAAGCTAAGGGTTTATCTATAAATCCATGGTTAAAACTTCACAAAGCTTAAAAGTGGTGCCTTACAGTACTCTTTAGTCCAACAAAAAGCCTCTTAAGATTGTAAGGGTGTGGTGAACAGATCCTCTTGATCAAAGAATAGGGCTTCTAAGAAGCTTAAGAATGTTGTCTCAATCCCAGCACTTTGGGAGGCCAAGGCAGGAGGATCACTTGAGCCCAGGAGTTTGAGATCAGCCTGGGCAACATAGCAAGACCCTGTCTACAAAATATTTAAAAATTAGCTGGGTATAGTAGTGCCTATTTGTAGTCCTGGTTACTCAGAAAGCTGAGGTGAGAGGATGGCTTGAACTCAGGAGGTTGAACCTGCAGTGAACCGTGATTGTGCCACTACACTCCAGCCTGAGTGACAGAGTGAGACCCTGTCCCAAAAGAAAAAATAGTTGTTGCCTATCAGCAGAAACCCAAAGTAGAGAAGTGCTTATATCAAAGAGACTTGCAAGTATGACTTTAATTTAACGACATGGACCCCCATTAAGATTCATAAGAAATCCACTACATGTTTAAAATAATTACATGAGCAGAAACATCATCACCTTAGATTGAAAGAGGCAGAGACAGTACAAAATGAAAAGAGGACTTTGGATTCTCAAATTCAACAAGAAAGAAGAAGGCTGAGGCCAGGCATGGTGGCTCACGCCTGTAATCCCAGCACTTTGGGAGGCCGAGGCGGGCGGATCACGAAGTCAGGAGATCGAGACTATCCTGACTAACACAGTGAAACCCCGTCTGTACTAGAAATACAAAAAATTAGCCGGGCACGGTGGCAGGTGCCTGTAGTCCCAGCTACTTGGGAGGCTGAGGCAGGAGAATGGCATGAACCCAGCGGATGGAGCTTGCAGTGAGTCAAGCTCACACCACTGCACTCCAGCCTGGGAGACAGAGCAAGACTCCATCTCAAAAAAAAAAAAAAAAAAAAGAAAGAAAGAAGCGGGCTGAGAAAACTACTCTATTGCAAACACACACTACCTGTCATTAAAAAGGAAAGACAACTCAGAAGAGGGAACCAAGAGCTTTGAGAATCGCTCCTGGGAAGAACTAGGACTGAGTCCTAATCAAGGAACTCACAATGCTTCAGATAGATTCAGAATTGCTGTGGACCACCATGGCTGGTCAACAGCAGTGATGCCTTTATATTCCCCATTTCCTCCCTTTTTGAACAGGAATATCTATAGTGATTATCTTTTGCCTGTTTCCCCATTGTACATTGAGTGTGTGTGTGTGTGTGTGTGTGTGTGTGTGTGTGTAGGGGGCACAATACTTGCCTATTTCACAGACTTCATAGGTTTAATGATTAAGAAGAACTACATGTAAGGGCTGTATCCACAGCTGGACCTCATTTTGGTTATGAGATTCTGGACTTTGGGCTGATATTATAATGGGCTGAGATTTTTGAGGGTCTTGGGAGGTGGTGAGTATTTTTTGCATGTGGGAAGAACATGAATCAATGAAGGGCCAGAGACTAAATTGTTACAGTTAGCCTCTGAGATGGACCCTGATGCGCCCCACCTCTTAAAATTCAGTCCTTTGCGTAATCCCCTCTTAAGTGTGGGCTGAGCTTAGTGACTTGCTTCTAATGAAAAGAATAAGGCAGAAGTGTTGGTGTACAACTTAAAGACTATGTCATAAATCTAGTGTTGCTTCTGCTCTCTCTCGGTTTCTTTCTCTCATCACTCAGTCTGTGAGCAGCCACATTGTGGGCAGTCCTAAGGAAAGGCCCAAAGAGCAAGAAAGGGAAACTTCCTGACAACAGCCAGGTGAGTGAGCTTGGAAGTGAATCCTCCAGTTTCAATCCAAAGAATACAGCTTTACTGACAGCTTCACTGCAATTTCATGGAGAGACCTTGAGCCAGAACCACCTATCTAAGTAGCTTACAGAGTCCTAACTCTGAAAAACTTTGCAAGATAATACATGTTTACCGTTTTAAACTAAATTAGGAGCGTAATGTCTTATGCAGCTATAAATAATATACTTGCCAAAGGCACATACTCTACAATTCCATTTAAACCAACTCTAAGACAAATTTTATCTATAATGATAGAAAGCAAATCAGATCAGGCCTGATGGCTCATGCCTGTAATCACAGCACTTTGGAGGCTGAGGCGGGGGGATCACTTGAGCCCAGGAGTTCAAGACCAGCCTGGGCAACACAGGGAGACCCTATCTCTATAAAAGATTTTTGAAATAAAAAACCTAACTGGCCACGGTGGCTCATGCTTGTCATCCCAGCTACTCAAGAGACTGAGGATGTTGGAGACCAGCCTGGCCAACATGGCGAAACCTCATCTCTACTAAAAATACAAAAACTAGCCGAGCATGGCGGTGCATGCCTGTAATCCCAGCTACTCAGGAGACTGAGACAGGAGAATCGTTTGAACCTAGGAGGTGGAGGCTGCAGTGAACCGAGATTGTGCCACTGCACTCCAGTGTGGGCAAGAGAGTGAGACTCTATCTCAAAAAAAAAAAAAAAAAGATAGAAATAGATAGATAGAGATATCGATGTCTCTACATGAAGAGAGAGAGAAAGAAAGAAGGAAAGAAAGGAAAAGAAAATTAGCATAGCCTAGGGTCATGCAGGTAGAGGTGGGAATTGTGGGCAGGGGCATATAAAAACTTGTGGAGACCTCAGAAATGTTCTGTTTCTTAGTTATTGGGATGCTTACACATTTGTCACACTCACTGAATTGTACACTTAAAATTGGCATATTTATTGAATGTACATTTTACCTTAATAAGATTGATTTTAAGAAAAGAGGGCAAATGATGAGGTGGAATCAGTAGGCTAAAAAGTATGATGGCAAAGGCAAGAAGAGAGATGGGACAGTGTCTTAAGAATGTACTTGGGTCAAGGATTTTATGCATTTTTTTAAGATAAGAGAGATTTGAATAAGTTTGAAGGCAGACTATAAGGATTAAAGATGTAAACCAGAAACTTAAATTATAAAGTAAAATTCTGGCAGGGACTGAAACAAATGATATTAAGCAGGGAGTTTAGTTAAATCATGAACTACTTCCTGGGGAAGATAGGTTACAGAGATTTTAGGCACTCAGTTCTAGTGTCCTCAGTAATGTAGGTCTGTTTACATGCCAAAAAGTTCAAGGCTTTGAGTGGGGACTTAGGTTTAGATAGAGAAGAAGTTTAATGCAGTTTTTATGTGAGTTGACACTGGAAGTCAATTACTTTTGAATTCTCTGCTAAAGTGTTTAGTATTATTCTGTAAGCAAAAGGGAGCCATTGAAGTCTTTTGAGCAGGAAAGTGAAAAGTCAGGGCTGTACTTATAGGAAAACCATTCTGTTACAGAGAGGATTATGGACTAGTTGGGAGTTATTAGATGCGGGAAAACCAGTTAGAAGAATATTGCAATCCTGCGGCCGAAAGTTAGTGAATGAGCCCAAGAGAAGTAAGAATGGGAAACTTTACCTTGATTTGTAAAAGAGATTGCGGCAGAATGAAAAGGCAGCATGCTGGAAATGACTGGATGGGACTGAGGGAGAGGGAAAGCAGAAAATAGAGCAGATGAGGGAGAGAAGGATTTCTCACTTTTGGAGCCAAGTTTCTGGTCCAGCAGGCAATTCAGGTGAAGGGGTGCTTGTAGTGAGTGGGAATACAGTGTGAAACCTAGGAGGAGTGATCTGATCAAGCTGCGGGTGAGATTTAGGGAGTATCTATTTTCCTTTGTTTTCTTTTTTCTTTTCTTTCTTTTTTTTTTTTTTTTTTTTTTTTTTTTTTTTTTTTTTTTTTTTTTTTGAGACGGAGTTTCACTCTTGTTGCCCAGGCTGGAGTGATCTCGGCTAACTGCAACCTCCGCCTCTCAGGTAGAAGCCATTCTCTTGCCTCAACCTCCCAAGTAGCTCGGATTGCAGGCATGCACCACCACACTCTACTAATATTTTTGTATTTAGTAGAGACGGGGTTTCACCATGTTAGTCAGGCTGGTCGTGAACTGCTGACCTCAGGTATCCCTCCGCCTCAGTCTCCCAAAGTGTTGGGATTACAAGCATGTGCCACCATCTTGGCTTTATTTTCCTTCCTTTTTTTTTTTCTTTTCTTGAGACAGAGTCTCGCTCTGTTGCCCAGGCTGGAGTGCAGTGGCACAATCTCAGCTCACTGCAAGCTCCGCCTCCTGGGTTCACGCCATTCTCCTGCCTCAGCCTCCCGAGTAGCTGGGACTACAGGTGCCCGCCACCACACTTGGCTAATTTTTTTGGTATTTTTAGTAGAGACAGGGTGTCACTGTGTTAGCCGGGATGGTCTCGATCTCCCAACCTTGTGATCCGCCCACCTTGGCCGCCCAAAGTGCTGGGATTACAGGCGTGAGCCACCGCGCCTGGCCTATTTTCCTTTCTTAACTGAGGAATCACCTCTTGGTTTGGACTAAGGGTCCCTTGTGAAACAAATGATAGTGTGGGTGTCTTAGCTCAATCTGCTATTACAAAATACCATAGAACGGGTGGGTTAAACAACAGACATTTATTTCTCATTCTGGAGGCTGAAAAGTCTAAGATCAAGGTGCTGGCAGATTCACTCCTTGATGAGGGCCTGCTTCCTTACTTGCAGATAGCCACTCTTTCTCTGTTTTCTTATGTAGCAGAGAGAGGAGCCTCTGGTGTTTCCTTTTTTTTTGAGACAGAGTCTCACTCTGTTGCCCAGGCTGGAGTGCAGTGGTGCAGTCTTGGCTCACTGCACCCTCTGCCTCCCAGGTTCAAGAGATTCTCCTGTCTCAGCCTCCTGAGTAGCTGGGATTACAGGTGCGTGCCACCACACCCAGCTAATTTTTATATTTTTAGTAGAGATGGGGTTTCACCATGTTGGCCAGGCTGGTCTCAAACTCCTGACCTTAAGTGATCTGCCTGACTTGGCCTCGGCCTCCCAAATTGCTGGGATTACAAGCATGAACAACCATGCCCCGCCTGGTGTTTCTTCCTTTTCTTATAAGGGCACCAATCCCATCATGGGAGCTCCACCTTGATGACCTCATCTAAACTTAATTATTACCGAAAGTTCCTACCTCCTCATATCACCACATTGGGGGTTAGGGCTTCAACATATGAGCTCTGGAGAGGACACACACATTTATTCCATTAACAGTGGGTAAAAGGTAAATGGTGCTTCAGAGTCAGTAATACCTACCTTGTTCTTTCTGGAAGATGGGTTGAACGGGTTCAGGTAGTGTTTCTCAAAAATGTGCCCTCAATGGGATATGATATATTAATGTGTTTTCCAAGGTGTCATGGTAAAATAAGTTTGAGTAATATAGGATTAAGCAAAGCCAAACAGTTGGGGTTTTTTAAATGCAGGACTTTTCAAGGCCTTAATATATAATGCTATTATGCACAGTGAATCTTCATGAGGAGAGAAATATAAAATAAAACATTTCTTATATTCATTTAAACAGACAATGGGTTTCTAAGGAATTAATGCTCCAGTAGAAGCACTTTAAGAAAAAGTGATTTAAGCTGTGCCAAAACTGCAGTTATTTGTAACAGTTGTACACAAATAAGGACTTCTTTCCTTTAACATTGAAAATTCAATATAGTTTTGGAAAAAAATTCTAATAATAACGAAGAAAAGTTTTTAAGAAGTTCTGCCCAAGAAAACCTGAGCTTAGGCCTCACGTAAGTTGTGGGAGTCCATTTCCATTAAACAGCATTTGGGGCTCAAAAACATGGTGTTTCTCTAACTCAGCTTCAGAAACCTACCATTATAAATAATTGGGGATAATTATGAGAGCAGCTGAATAAACTGGACAAGGTTGGGCATAAAGGGAAAAGCGATAGGAGGAAATGTGCAGTACTTGAGCTCGCCCATAAATCTTTCTGGAGGCAGAAAAACAGTCCCCATCTTCTCCAAACTGGAACGTGCATATAAAGTCAATACCAAACGAAACCTAACCAAATCAAAATAACGCCACCCTGAAAAGTGATTCTGGTTTTATTTTGCAGTTATTGGGAGAGAATCTCTGGACCCTTTCATGCCCCTAAAATTAAATCCCCTGACTCCAGGCTAAAAAATATGGCAATAACTTTGTTTGGGGCCAGGGTGGTCCCTTAATCCTGAGGCATTTGTGATTCCTTCCCCCTATCAACCTAGCGTCCCTCACCCTTCTACCACTGGAAACATAATGACTTTAGAAGCTTAATTTGGTCCCATGAGCAGCCTTCAAGCACACCTTTTGCTGGGAAGGTCGTTATGGAGCAAAGCAAGGGTTTCAGAAATGAAATAAATTGTTCTATCAATAAACAGTACATCTGGCATTTATTAATTAAAGGCTGGGGAGCCTCTGGGGGCAGGAGACTGGGTGGCTGCTACATCTATTGAGGAAGTTGGTACATGACAATATGCACTTTTTGTTGAAAATTCTCTATTACAGTTTTGGCAACGTGCATGTTTCCCTGCATTTGTCAATTAACAATTTTCTGCATAATCAGATCTGCTCCTAGACTTCCTTTTATCTTATTGTGTCTCAAAGGGGAAGTGGAGGAGGTGTGTAAAGTGTATAGAGCAACTTGCATTGTGCCAGGCAATGTGCTCAGGGTTATATTTGTTATAATGTGGCTGTTGGGTGGGAGTGATTCCTTTACAGACAAAGAATTTGAGCATCCATGATCCAAACTTAGCTCTGAACTCTTCTTTTTTCTTTTCTTTTGTTTTCTTTCTTTTTTATTTTTTTGAGACAGAGTCTTGCTCTGTAGCCTAGGCTGGAGTGGTGTGATTTCAGCTCACTGCAACCTCCACCTCCTGGGTTCAAGCAATTCTCCTGCCCCAGCCTCCAGAGTAGCTGTGACTATAGGCGCCTGCCACCATGCCTGGCTAATTTTTTGCATTTTTAGTAGAGACGGGGTTTCACCGTGTTAGCCAGGATGGTCTTGATCTCTTGACCTTGTGATCTGCTCGCCTGGTCCTCCAAAAGTGCTGGGATTACAGGCGTGAGCCACCGTGCCCGGCCAGTTCTGACCACTTCTAAACTCCTTGTGTTTCATACAAGTAGAACTTAGAGAGGTTAGTCACTCTGATACCCTGACGACAGGGATGTAAATTATAAATCAGCACAACTTGTTTTGGAAGGCTGCTTGCAATGAATATGCAGCAAGGTCCCTAAAATGTTAATAGTATCTGACCTGGTAATAATCATAATGATAAATGACATTTACTGTGCATTTACCTGCAATACAGCATATAACCTTAAGCCATTTCTCTGCTTAGTTTGTGCCTGTAGAATTCCTGAAATGTATTCTCAACAAGGAATTGGTTGCTTAATCAACTCTCTACTGAGCACCTGCTCTGTAGCTAGGCTGACTAAATAGGTTCATAGTTCCAAGTACAGAGGGGAGGAGGAGGAGGTGAGAGAGCCCTAATGAGGGAAATTGTATTCAAATACTATTTTAACTTGGATTTGGCAACTTTCCCTTAGTTTTTGTCTCTTGAATGATAAGCAGTGCCAATCAGTAGCTATGTGACTTGGAGCAAATTACTTAATCTCTGTAAAAGAGATTACTTGTTACTTGTAAAAGGAGGATAATAGTGCCAGCCTAGGGTTGTTGTGATGAATAAATGAGATAATGCAAATGAAGAGGTATGGTGCAGGAATTTTGGCTTTAGAAACATATTGAGGTTTGGAAGAAATTCCTAGATAGAGGCTCTGTGTCAGAAGCAATCAACCTCACCTTTGCTGTCTAGTACACCAGCCATCAGTCACACATGGCTTTTGAGCACTTGAAATGTGGCTAGACTGAATTGAAAAGTACTGTAAGTGTAAATACACACTGGATTATTTTGAAGACTTAGCACAATAGATAGAATGTAAAAATACCCCATTAATAAGTTTCACCTGCTTCTTTTTTAACTTTTTAAATGTGACTACTGGAAAATTCCAAAGCATGCATAAGGCTCATATATATTGGGTAACATTGGGCTTGACATCAAGGAGGTAAGATTCCCTCTGCCCCCAAGAAATAAAAATTCAGCTCTAGACTGCAAAACTTTCTGCCTGGAGCCAGGTTTCTCTTAGAGATTTCCCTGTTCCCTTCTATCCTCACCCCCAACTTAATCCAGCCTCGGCATATGGTGGTAAGGTGATCTTTCTATTATAAGATGAAAATCTGCTCTCATTGTTGTTCTATTTCTTCACACCTTTTGAGATTTCCTCTTTGCTTTTCAGAATAAGGGCCACACCCCTTACCAGGGCTGTGTACCAGGCCATTCATGACTTGGCTTCCACACCCCGCCCTCAGCTTCATCTCCCGCCCAGTTTCTTATGTGTGTTGTGTTTCTGATACCTCCATGTCTTTGAATTTGCTCTTCCCTTTTCTAGAAAGGTCATTCTATTATTTGTGCACACACACCCTAGTCTCCTGTACTACCCCACCGTTCTTTATCTGCCTGATTGTCTTCCAAGACCCAGCTTATCTGTCTCATCCTCTTGGATGTCTTTCCTAAACTTTCATCCTTTAACTAGGAGAAATACTCCTCTCTGTTCCCCACAGCACCCTGCACTGGCATCTTTAAAGGCACCTACACATTTGATTTCTTCCTGGTTTGTCTGCCTTCAATTGACTGTGAGTTTCTTAAAGACAGTAACCTCTTCTTCACCTATAACCCCAGGACCATGACTAATGCCTGGCACACAGTAAACTCTCAATAGACATTTGTCAGGGAATTGGCCAGGGATCATCAGCTCATGGGTGGTGTGGCAATTACAACTCTTCTGGATGCAAGTGACAGAAACCTCCACTGTGGCAGGCTTTATTGGCCTATAGGATTGAAAAGTCTACATTGCTGGATTCAGCAGTTCAACTAGTTCAACTAAGAAAATCATCTCTGTTTACTTTCCACTGTTCCAGTTCCATTCTAAAGGTTCTTTCTTTATGGTGACAAGATGGCTGACAGGCATATCCTTCCAGATTCCATTTAACGGAGACAAATACTCCAGTCAAGCAAGACCCTAGTTCCAGCAGAGTAGTATGGAAGTAGTCACTGTTGCCCGCGGATAGGATACATCAGGAGAGTCAGGTCTGCATTCCATGCTGAGGCCATGGAATTGGGGCTGTGGTAGAGCTGGCTTCGCATCAAGCAAGGAGCTGAGAGTGGAAGCTCTCAAAGCATGATGAGGGCACTATTTCTATCACAAAAGCAATACAATGTCCACTGCTGTGAATGAACGCTGGGACATGTTTGTTCCAGTGTTTCTGTTATCAAAGTGGACATGTTACACAGTGTGGGCTTCCAGAGAAATTTATGCTCTTTTAATTGTGTTACTTTTGTTTTTCCTTTGCTTTGGCATTACCAGGAACTCTCTGTAAAATGGGATTTATTCTTGTTATATTTTTAGGTATTATATAGAATCTATGTAAATCAGTTGGGAAGATGTAAGTCAGTGGAGAGATAGTTCAGAGATACAAAACCCCACCACCGCTTAGTAAGGTATCTTTCCTGGCTTGCAAACTTACTCACAGTGCATGAGAAAATGATCAAACCTGCAATCTCTTTCTGTGAAATGGGGCATACTATGTAGAAATATTTGGTATACCTTGGAAGAGCAAGTCTTTAGTATCAGGGACACTCAGTTTGAAGGCTCCTTATAATAGCTTCTTCTGTGCAAATTCACTAATGTGAAACATTTATTGAGTCCATACTGTGAACCAGATACTATTAGAGGGGCAGGAGAGAGAGGGTAAACACAGCATACTTCAAGGAGCTTACATTATAGTGGGAGGAGCCAATAAACACACACAATAAATAAGGTACTTTCAGATTGAGATAAATGCTATGGAAAAAACCAATAATTGCATATGGAAATATGCAAGAGAGGGACTAGATAAGAGTGAGTCAATTTAGGGAGGGTAGCCAAGGAAGATTTATCTGAGAAGGATCATTTGAGCTGAGGCCTGAATGATGAGACGGCATCAGTCACGCAGATAACAATTTAGGAATTCCCAAAGAGGACAGAGGGCTTAGCCGTTTGGGGAATTTAGGGTAGACTCTTGCCTTCAAAGTTGGGTTTCAGACTGGGCATGGTGGCTCATGCCCGTAATCCCAGCACTTTGGGAGGCCGAGGCGGGCAGATTTCCTGAGGTCAGGAGTTCAAGACCAGCCTGGCCAATATGGTGAAACCCTGTCTCTACTAAAAATACAAAAACTAGCCAGGTGTGGTGATGCAAACCTGTAATCCTAGCTACTTGAGGGCCTGAGGCAGGAGAATCACCAGGAGAGGTGGAGGTTTCAGTGAGCCGAGATCATGCCACTGCACTCCAGCCTGGACAATACAGTGAGACTCTGTCTCAAAAAAAAAAAAAAAAAAAAAAAGAGTCAGGTTTCAGAATAGCTACATCAGTAGCACCTGGGAGCTTTTTAGAACTGCAGAATCCCGGATCCCACCCCAAACTCACTGAATCAGAATCCACATTTAACAAACTCTCCCAGGTGATTTGTAAGCACAGTAAATTCGAGAAGTGCTAGACTCTTAACTTTTCCTGCAGCCCACTGGAAAGGTGTCAATCCTGCTGAGGCAGGGAGCAGGGAATGGTGTTGTCAATGTCCGTAGAAAGATGACATGGTAACATTTACTGCTGCCTTTGAAACAAACAAGCCAGGTTCTAAGCGGGAAGGTCAACTGGGTTATCAAATGTTAGGGTTCAAGTGATTTTCTTGGTTAGAACTCTTGCTTCACAGAAGACTGAGGTTCTTTGAGAAGTGACCAGCTCCTGACAGGGTCCTTTGAGGCCGTCAGTCAGGTCTAGGATCCAGGTGTCTTCTCTTTCTGTGCCAGTTTTTTTTTTTGAAATAGGGTCTGGCTTTGTCACCCAGGCTGGAGTACAGTGGCAGGATTTGGCTCACTGCAACCTCTGCCTCCCGGGCTCAAGCAATCCTTCCACCTCGGCCTCCCAAGTAGCTGAGATTTGGGCTACCATGCTTGGCTAATTTTTGTATTTTTAGGTACAGATAGGGTTTCAATTGATGCCCAGGCTGGTCTCGAACTCCTGGGCTCAAGTGATCTGCCCTCCTCAGCCTCACAAAGTGCTGGGATTACAGGTGTGAGCCACTGTGCCAGGCCTTGTGCCAGCTTTTAAATATCAACAAGGACAGATTAGAGAACAGTGGAAGAGGGTGAGCAGCACGACGAAGTGATACAGAAATATGTTCACATCAAGAACTGGGCATGTTTGGCCTTTTTTTTTTTTTTTAAAGCCATTCGGTGAGGGTTAATTAAGAAAATAGGGCCGGGTACGGTGGCTCATGCCTGTAATCCCAGCACTTTGGGAGGCCAAGGTGGGTGGATCACCTGAGGACTAAACCCCACTTCCTGTGTTGAAGTGGGGGAAATAGAGGAGTTTGAGACCAGCCTGGCCAACATGGTGAAACACCGTCTCTACTAAAAATAAAAAAAATTAGCCAGGTGTGGTGGTGGGTGCCTGTAATCCCAGTTACTCGGGAGGCTGAGGCAGGAGAATCGTTTGAACCCTGGAAGTGAAGGTTACAGTGAGCTGAGATCGCACCATTGCACTCCAGCCTGGGCAACAAGAGAGAAACTCTGCCTCAAAAAAAAAAAAAAAAAAAAGAAAGAAAGAAAGAAAAAAGACAAAACAAGAAAGTATATGTGAGCACCAGAGCTCAACATTAAGAGCATTTCTGAGGTTTGGAGCTATTCAACATGGTACACACATGAGGAATTCACAATACCCTTTCTCAGGTGTTTGGTCACTGCTAGTGAGCCGGCCTGGATCAGTGTTTCCCAAATGGCAGCATTTGCATCTTTGCTTTTTTTGGGAGGGGCGGGTGGGGTATACCCTGTAACAGATTTTTAAAAATTGACATTAAATAATACATATATTAGCCGGCGCGGTGGCTCAAGCATGTAATCCCCAGCACTTTGGAGGCCGAGACGGCATCACGAGGTCAGGAGATCGAGACCATCCTGGCTAAGATGGTGAAACCCCGTCTCTACTAAAAAATACGAAAAACTAGGCCGGCGGGGCTGGCGGGCACCTGTATGTCCCAAGCTACTCGGGAGGCTGAGGGCAGAGAGAATGGCGTAAACCTGAGGCGGAGCTTTGCAGTGAGCTGAGATCCGCCACTGCACTCCAGCCTGGGCACAGAGCGAGACTCCGTCTCAAATTAAAAAAAAAAAAAATTTAAAATGTGTAAAGTGCACTAATCATAAGTGCACTGGATGTATTTTTTTATTCATGTATATACTTTTGTTATCCATTACCCAGGTCAAAATACAGAACCAGCACCCCAGAGGGTTCCCTCCTCTTCCTTCCCAGCCAATAACCTTCTCTTCCTGCCCAACCACTGTTCTTACTTCAATCACTGTCAACTAGTTTTACACGTTCTTGAACTGCATAAAGTGTCTCAATTTTTTACTTAACATTTTTCTTGAAGTGCATTCGTATTTCACCACTTTTTATTTGACCTAAGAAATAACATTAGTGAAACAATGGTTTGACGTGATAGGCATTTCCCTCCTAATGCGCTCTAGAAACACTTAACTATTTGAAAAAAGAAGTTTCTGTGTGTACTAATGTATTCTCCGCCCTGTCTCCAGAAACCGCCCTTCCTCTGTGGGTCGGTGGTTACCGGCACCGTTGGTACCCGGACCACACTTTATTTCTCAGAGCAACCAGATGATTGCTGAGGTCATTTGCAGCTCGAACACGAAATGACTTTGCGGTGATCTAGTAGCCAAAAGTTCACGGAATGCACTCTCACAATTGTGATTCCGCCATAGCGCCTTGCATCCATCCAACACTTGTTTAATACCTATATTTAATACCTAATACCTTCGACTGTCCTAGGCTGTGCACACAGAAGACTAAACCCCACTTCCTGAGTTGAAGTGGGGGAAATAGAGGAGTAAATAATTTCACGATGTGTGGCTAAGTGCTGCAGCTCAGGTAACCACCGGCACACAGAGGAAGGGCGGTTTCTGGAGACAGGGTGGAGAGGAGACCGTGGGTGGGCATTTCCCAGAGCAGCCTCTGCCAGCCACTCTAATTTGATCACTTTGCCGCCGAGCAGCAGCGGCGGTCAACCTCAGCCTCCCTTAGCAACCTGAGTGCCCCGCCCAGGAGCTTTACTATTGGTCTCGTGGAGCGGGATGGGCAGCTCTGCCGTGCAATCCCAGCTCGCAGTTCTTGCTCCGCGTGTACTCACGGGAGGACTCGCAGGCATTACCGCTCGTCCGCGTGCCCCGCCCACCCCCGAGCAGCTTTCGGCGCATGCGCGGGTGGGCTGGGGCTGTGTGCAGGGCCAGCGCGGAGCCCGAGCAGCCGCGGTGAAGTGCCTGTGCTCCGCCGAGACTGCCGTGTCCATTGCTCGCCTCGGTTGCCGCCGCTTTAGCCGCCGCTGGGGGAGCGGCCGCCTATTGTCTTTCTCTGCGGCGAAGGTGAGGAGCTGTCCCGGCTCGGCCCGCGGGGGAGCCCCGGGAGCCGCACGGTGAGAGCGCAACTTAGTTGGCGGAGTTGGGGGAAGTTTTGTGCTTTGAGGAGGGGTCGGGGTGCGGAGTGCCGCCAGTCCCCTGCGGTTGCTCGGTGGGGCGGGCCCCGGAGGAGGGTCGGGGCTCGGGGTTTTCGGGGCGGCGTGACTGGACGGGTCGCCGCTGCGCCGGGACCTTTAGCTCATGCGGACCCCTCACTCCCTTCGGATTACCTTCTCCCCGCAATTGTCTGTTGGGGCCGCGCGCCTCACCTGCCGCAGCCCAACCTGGGGCGGTCGCGGCGTTTCCGGGTGGAGGGCGCGCCTGCGCTGATTGCTCCCTCAGACGCTCCGCCCCCAGCGAGGCCCCCAGATCCCTGCCCCGGGTCCCCGGTCGCGCCGCCTGGCGGGCTCACTTCTCCCCTGAGGCGGGCGGTTCGCGGTGGGAGTACGCGAACGCGAACAAATAAGATAAGCGGAACTGACGCTGAGGGAGCGGCTCCCCGGGGACCAACGCGTACGGTACACGTCGGGCCGCGCCCCGCCTGTCGGGCCTCTCCGCGGCTCTCGGGGCGCGGCTGCTGACCCCTCCTGTCCGAGGCGAGCGCCCAGGAGATACCTCGTGAGGGTCCCCACGTCACTCTGGGACCGTGCAGCCGGTCAACTTGCAGTTATACTTGAGACAACAAAACTTTTTTTTGGTTTAATATGTCGGCTCACTGCATTTTATTATTTGCAAGCCAATAAGTATGTGAAACGTTGAAAAAAGGAAAAACCTAAACTTAAAAAAAAAAAAAAATCAAGAAAGGGGGTAGATAGTTTTTTTTGTTGGAATAGTTTTATAGCAGAGTTGATACGTCACATAATTTTCTAGAGCCCGGAATCCAATGAAAATTGGATTGAGCTGTATTTTGGTGTTCATTCTTTGCTGTGACACTGCTTAATGAAGGTTATTTGGAGATTTATTGCTCAGTCAGTAATAACATAATGCTTTTGTTGCTGTTGTTAGTACTCCCCGCACAATTGGTTTTAATTTTCGAAGAAGCATTTCTTCCAGTTTTCTAAACAATTGTTGTCCAGATGAGACATAACGGTGCAGTTTCTTGAAAGGTTCATGTATTGCAAGTTGTGAAGAAGCTGAGATCAGTTGAGATAAATCATTCGTTACTGTTTTTGTGTTCCGTCGGGACTCGTTGGCATTTTGCAGGCTGCATTAAGTAACAAGTTTTGCCAGTTCGGGTGCACGTGTCGCCACTGTATTTGGTTTAGTGACCTATGATATGAACATAATTCTGTCAGTTCCCTCAGATTGGGAACTTAGCTTAAATGATCTGTCATTCATAGTGGAGCAAAATAAGCCAGAGTGTCAATTTTTTTTTTTTTTTTTTTTTTATTGACTGTTAACTTCATTGTGTTCCTTACCGTCTGCTAATAAAAAAGCAAAAATTGAGAATATGGTGTTGTCGTTATGCTCTGAGTGATTTCTCATGCTAAGTGGTCATTGGAGAGCGTTCCTGGTTTTTCTGGTTTGGTGGGCCTTGTGCTGAAACAATTCTTCCCTGATAAGTAAAACATTTTCCTCAGGCACAGCGTTGCACTTTAAACTACAGAGACACTTTAGGATTCAGAATACTCCTGATGGTTCCCTTCCCTGGTTGTGTGGTTGTTGTGTGTGATTGGGGTAGAGATGGTGACGAGTTGGAAGGGATTAGCGGGAGGACACATGTTAAGAAGCAGGTACTGTTTACAATATAAGGTAGACGATGCACCAGGTTGACTTCCTTCTCTGGGCGGTGATGGCATGTGGACCTTGCTAGGTACTATTGTTTTAGATTTCCAACACTTCGTTTGCTGATAAAGTGGTAACTGCACACATACTGACTATATATTGGACTCCTCCTCCTAGTCCTTAAACTCCTGTTGAGGCTGTGATAGACCTTACTTTAGCTTTGTACCCTCTTTGCCAGTATTCTTAACATAGTGCAGGCCGTATGATTTTGAATTGGGTAAATTATTTTTTACGCTAGTGGTAGCCAGCGTACACAGGAGAAAGCACTAATCTAGGGACTTGTCCAAAATGAAATTCACTTGCAATTGTGTGAAATTTACTTTAAAGGAGTTCTAAGCCTTTTTTAAAATCTGTCAAGTTATTTTTTAGAAAGAGTGGGGCTTAACTAGGATTTCACAAGATATCAGATTTAGAAATACACCGCCCGCCACTTTGGTGAATTATTTTTTAGAACGGATATCCTCACTGTTTCCCAGTTGTCTACCGGGGACCAGCATCCCCCCTCAGTCTCCCACAATGTTGAATACAGCGTGGCAGATCTCCCACCCAGCTGCGTTGAAATTATAAAATTGTAGTGACAACTGCTTCCCTCCATTGTGATTGGAAAAAAATTAAGAAATTAGAAAAAAGTACACCTTTGACTAGGTAGAGTCAGATGCCCCACATTTCCATGACTAGTTGCATAGCCCTTCTCAGAGCTTCAGTTTCCTACTCCTAAGGGTTGTAAACATGCTTGCAGGTTCTTAGAATAAGTGAGGGCCTGCCGGTGCTCAAGCTGTAATCCAGCACTTTGGACCGAGACGGCCGGATCAATGAGTAGGAGATCAGACATCCTGGCTAACACGTGAAACCCCGTCTCTACTAAAAATATCAAAAAAACTACCCATGCGAAGGTGCGGGCGCCTGTAGTCCCAGCTACTCGGGATGGCTGAGGCGGAGATGGCTGAACCCGGGAGTCGGAGCTGCCAGTGAGCGATCCGGCCACTGCACTCCAGCCTGGGCGACAAGAAAGACTCCGTCCAAAAAAAAAAATAAAAAAAAAAAGAAATCAGTGAAACTTTGTGAGGTACTTAACTGCAGTATCTAACATGGAGTAAGTAGCTATTTCATGGTAGCTGTAATGATAATAATTTTGATACATTTTTACTTAAGCATTCTTAAAAGTCTGATGCTTCTGAGTGTAGAGGCTTAGCTAATTCTTTCATAAAGAAGGGGCCTTGAGACTTGTGAGTCTTATCTAAATCTATTTCTTCAAAGGTGCCAGATGAACTGAAGGATAATGGAAACAATAGCGAGTTTATCTTCTCAGTCACCTGTGAGTCTTCCTTTGAGAGTGGGACTTGCAGAGTGCTTGGTAGGGTAGAGCTCTTTGTGACTGTGCTATTTAGGAAACAGTGAGAGATGGATTGTTTTCAGTACATCAGTCATAAGAGGATATGTGTTCCAATTTTCTTTATTTTGCCCTAGTCTTGACAAATAACAAGTGTGGATTATATCTGTATTTCTCAGACTTAAGGTGGAACTGGACTGGGTGTTAACAGTGTTAGTTCAGTACAGAGACATGAGCAAATCACTCACTTCCCCTTCAAGGTAACACTTTAAAGGTACCACCATTTACAGAAGAAAGCTGTGATTTAAATCAGTTGTATTAGCATAGTTTAGAATACTTACAGTACCAGATGGAATAGATACATTCTAGAAATATTTACCTGTTAAGGACATTTCTGTAGATTTTATTCCATTTTCCATTAGTTTTCTGATGAAGAGATTGTAGTAAACCTTTTAAAATTATATTTGGTCAAACTTACAGATTGAGGGTAAACCTTTAAAATTATATTTGATCACACTTACAGATTGAGGGTAAAAGCATTCCTGACAAAGCTAGGTGAAGAAACTTGGACTTTTGATGTTCCCTTCTTTTAAAGTTAACATTTAGCACTTGAATAGACTTGGTTATAACTGATGGGGACAGGTGTCCATTTGGAAGTAGCTTTCCTATCTCTCTGTCTTTCCCAGGTTAGGCTGTCTTACTGCTGTAAATGGGGAGAGAGGAGAAAGCCGTGGGTGAAAGAAAGTTTGTTTCATAGCCTGGCGCGGTGGCTGATGCCTGTAATCCCAGTACTTTGGGAGGCCGAGGCGGGCAGATCAGTTGAGGGCAGGAGATCAAGACCAGCCTGGCCAACATGGTGAAACCGCATCTCTACTAAAAATACAGAAACTACCCCAGCAGGGTGGCGGATACCTTTAATCCCAGCTACTTGGGAGGCTGAGGCAGGAGAATGGCTTGAACCCAGGAGGTGGAGGTTGCAGTGAGCCGAGATCATGCCACTGCACTCCAGCCTGGGCGACAGGGCGAGACTCCGTCTCAAATAAATAAATAAATAAATAAATAAATAAATAAATAAAGAGAAAGCTTGTTTCATACATCTCTCCTTACTGGTCAGTGGAAGAAAGTTTGTTTCATGCATTTGTCCTCATATTTATAGTTTTCTTGTCCACCTGCAAGTTGATTGTGACGTTATAAATAGAAGATGAATGGATGGTGCGTTTTTGTCAGACCTTGCTGGACCTCGTACTGAAATACTGTGATTGTGTGAACATTTGTGTGGGACAATGCTGTGTTCAGTGCCTGGGGAAGGTGGATATCAGTGTGTTTGTATGATATGGATGCTAGGATGGCAGAGAAGGAAAAGGTGTGAGGTTTTTTACAATTTACATCACTCTGTAAGGTCTTCTCTGGGTACTTTGGTGCTGTAGTGGCAGAGTTGAGTAGTTACAGCAGAGATCGTGTGATCCACAAAGCAGAAAATATTTACTATCTGGCCTTTTACAGAAATTTGCTGACCCTTTTTCTACATAACCAACTGCAGTTATTCACAAGAAAGATTAACATTAATTCTATAATGTTATTCAATACCTATTCAACTTTCTGTATTTGTCCCTCAAATATCTTTTATAGTTGATTAAGAAAAAGTTTGGACAGGGTAAAATTCACGTTCACTCAGCACATCATTATGTCTCTTTAGTCTCTTTTTTTCATTCTTTAGTTATTCATATGTATAGTTCACATTCACTAAAATTCAGCCATTTTAGTGTAACATTCTCTGAGTTTTAACAGGTGTATACATTCATATATCCGCTGCTTCAAATAGGACAGTTTCTTCATTCTCCAGAATTCTTCTTAGCCCTTTTGTACTCAACCCGTTCTCTACCTCCAGACTCTGGAAATTGCTGATCTGTTTCCTGTCTCCATGGTGTTTTGCCTTTTCAAGAATGTTGTCAAAATGGAATCACATGGAATGTAGGCTTTTTATTCATTTGCCCAATGACTAATGATATTAAGTATCTTTTTATCTATTATTTGTCATTCTTTGATGTCAATTCAAAATCTTTTGCTTAAAAAAAAGTTTTTGGATATACTCTGGAATCAAATATATGATTTGCAAATATTTTCTCCTAGTCTGTTTTTACTTGTCTTAATAAATGTCTTTTTTTATTTGTTTCGAGATGGAGTTCCACTCTGTCACCCAGGCTGGAGTACAGTGGTGTGATCTTGGCTCACTGCAACCTCTGCCTCCTGGTTTCAAGTGATTCTCCTGCCTTAACCTCCCAAGTAGCTGGGATTACAGGCATACACCACCAATCCTGGCTAATTTTTGTATTTTAGTAGAGATGGGGCTTCTCCATGTTGGCCAGGCTGATCTCGAACTCCTAACCTCAAGTGATCCACCTGCCTCGGCCTCCCAAAGTGCTGGGATTACAGGCGCAAGCCACTGTGCCCAGCCTGCTTGTCTTAATAATGTCTTTTGAAGAGCCGAAGTTCTTAATTTTTATGATATCCAGTGTTTAGTTTTGGGTTTTTTTTTCCCCCCGAGTGGATCATGCTTTTGATATAATAGTTTAGAAATCTTTGCCTAACTTAAGAGCTCAAAGACTTTCCCCTGTATTTTCTCCTGGAAGTTATTATTTTTTTTAGAGATGGAGTCTCGCTCTGTCATCCGGGCTGGAATGAGCGAGATGTTGCTCACTGGAACCTCCGCCTCCTGGGTTCAGGCAGTTCTCCTGCCTCAGCCTCCCAAGTAGCTGGGATTACAGGCACCCACCACCACACCCGACTAATTTTATATTTTAGTAGAGATGGGGTTTCACCATGTTGGCCAGGGTGGTCTCGAACTCCTGACCTCAAGTGATCTGCCCACCTCAGCCTCCCAAAGTGCTGTGATTACAGGCGTGAGCGATTGTGCCTGGCTCTCCTATAAGTTTTATCCTTTAAAATTTTATATTTAAGTTTATTATCTGCTTTGAGTTAATTTTCCTAAATGGTACAAGGTATGCTTTGAGCTTATTTTTTTGTGGATGGATTTACAATTTTTCCAGCAAGGTTTTGAAAAGACTGTCCTTTCTCTGTTGATTACCTTTGTGCCCTTTTTTTTTTTTTTTTTTTTCAAGTTGGTCATAAACGTGTGAATCTGTTTCTGGATTCTCTCTCCTATTCCATTGATCTGTGTCTTTCATGTCTCTATCACCTCACTGTTGATTACTGTCACCTTAGAGTAAGTTTTAAAATCAGGTAGTGTGAGTTATTTTATTATTTTTCAGAATTGTTTTTTGAGTATTTTAGTTGCATTGCTTTTTTGTGCATATTTTAGCTTGATCTTGCTGTTATCTACAAGTCCTGCTGGATTTTTCTTCTTTTTTTTTTAAGATGAGGTCTCGGCCAGGTGTGGTGACTCATGCCTGTAATCCTAGCATTTTGGGAGGCTGAGGCGGGAGGATCACCTGAGATCAGGAGTTCGAGACCAGCCTGGCCGACATGGCAAAACCCCGTCTCTACTAAAAATACAAAAAATAGCTGGGTGTGTTGGTGGGTCCTGTAATCCCAGCTACTTGGGAGGCTGAGACAGGAGAATTGCTTAAACCCGGGAGATGGAGGTTATAGTAAGCTGAGATTGCGCCACTTCACTCCAGCCTGGGTGACAGAGTGAGAGTTCTTCTCAAAAAAAAAAAAAAAAAAAAAAAAAAGATAGAGTCTCACTCAGTTGCCAAGTGTGGAATGCAGTGGTAGGATCACCGCTCACCACAGCCTTCATCTTCTGGGCCCAAGCGATTCTCCTACGTCAGCCTCCCAAGTAGCTGGGATCACCATCGTGCACTACCATGCCTGGCTAATTTTTTTATTTTTGTAGAGACAGAGTCTCTCTATGTTGCCCAGGCTGGTCTCAAATTCCTGGGATGAAGTGATCTTCCCACCGTGGCCTCCAAAAGTGTAGGGATTACAGGCATGAGCCATCATGCCCAGCCTACTGGGGTTTTTGATTGGCATTGTGTTGAAGCTGGAAATCAGTTAGGGGCAATTGACATTTTAATAATGAGCCATGAACATGGTATATCTATTTATTTGGACCTTAGATTTTTGATTAGTGTTTTGTAGTTTTTAGCAGTTGGATCTTGCATGTGTTTTGTAATCTCATACATGTGTTTCATGTGTTGTGGTGCTGTTGTGAATGATACTTCTCAATTTCCAGTTGTTCATTGCTGGTATATAGAAAGATCATTTTATATTATATGCTGACCTTGGATCCTACACCCTTGCTAAACTCATTTTTAGTAATAGATGCTTTTTTTGTAGATTTTTGGAATTTTCTGCATAGGCAGTAATGTAATTGGCAAATAAGGGCAGTTTGATTTCGTTTTCACTTTGTGTACTTTCTTTTCCTTTTTTATTTTTTTTTTTGAGATAGAGTCTTGCTCTGTCGCCCAGGCTAGAGTGCAGTGGTGCGATCTCGGCTCACTGCAACCTGTAGCCCCCCAGGTTCAAGTGATTCTCATGCATCAGCCTCCTAAGTAGTTGGGATTATGGGTGCATTCTGTCACACCCGGCTAATTTTGTATTTTTAGTAGAGGAT